>NC_048276.1:37961963-38126963 GCF_009762535.1 Notolabrus celidotus | reverse complement strand
TTCTGTTGACTTTACATGCTTTGACATTTAAACAAGAGTTTTACATGTATGTTTTATTTGAAAACCTTTATCGTGATATGAGATGTTAATTTGGGGATTTTGTTATTATCAAATTCTATTTATTATTGATTTGGTCTATTTATTTATTGATCTATCAAAATAGTTAGTTAGTTAGTTAGTTAGTTAGTTAGTTAGTTAGTTAGTTAGTTAGTTAGATAGTTTGTTTGTTTGTTTGTTGCTTGGTAAGTAAATTAGTTGGTTGTTTGGTCTGTAAGTAAATAAGTTAGTTGGTTGGTAAGTAGATTAGTTGGTTGGTTGTTTGGTTGGTAAGTAAATTAGTTGGTTGGTTGGTTGGTGGTTGGTTGGTTGGTTGGTTGGTATGTAAATTGATTAGTTGGTTGGTAAGTAAATTAGTTGGTTGGTTGGTTGGTTGGTAAGTAAGTAAATTAGTTAGTTGGTTGTTTGGTTGGTTGGTTGGTTGGTAAGTAGATTAGTTGGTTGGTTGCATGTAAATTAGTTAGTTGGTAAGTAGATTAGTTGGTTGGTTGGTTGGTTGGTTGGTTGGTAAGTTAATTAGTTAGTTGGTTGGTTAGTAGATTAGTGGGTTGGTTGTTTGGTTGTTTGGTCGGTAAGTAAATTAGTTAGTTAGTTGGTTGGTTGGTAAGTAAATTAGTTAGTTGGTTGGTTGGTAAGTAGATTAGTTGGTTGGTAGGTTGGTTGGTTGGTTGGTTGGTTGGTTGGTTGGTTGGTAAGTAGATTAGTTGGTTGGTTGGTTGGTTGGTTGGTTGGTAAGTAGATTAGTTGGTTGGTTGGTTGGTTGGTTGGTTGGTTGGTTGGTTGGTTGGTAAGTAGATTAGTTAGTTGGTTGGTTGGTAAGTAGATTAGTTGGCTGGTTGGTTGGTAAGTAGATTAGTTGGTTGGTTGGTTGGTTGGTAAGTAGATTAGTTGGTTGGTTGGTTGGTTGTTTGGTTGTTTGGAAAGTAAATTAGTTAGTTGGTTAGTTGGATGGTATGTAAATTAGTTATTTTGTTGGTTGGTTGGTTGGTTGGTTAGTTAGTTGGTAAGTAATAATAATAATTAAAGCCGCAAGTGGCAATGAACGGGCCCTCGCACAAGCGCCGCCTGATGTGCCCGACCGCCTGATGTGCAGCAGGTGTTGCTGTGCTGCACTTTATGAGGCCTAGGCTGAAACTGTGAGCATACTCGAGCAGCTATCAGCATAGTGTACATTGCAGTACTGCCTGTCACCAGTCGGTGATGCTGTGACTTTAATTATGTTCTGAGGATTGTTCATCACATATCATTACAGAAAGAGTTGTGATCAAAAGCATGGTGTGCAAAAGGTTGCACTGAATTGCATCTGCGACCCTTTATTTTGAAGGAGCAAAGGATGTTCAATATTGTATCTACAAAGGACTTTTATTTTGAAGGGACAAAAACAGGATCCACAGAGGCCCACCTGCACATCCCCTCAGTCAGTGATGCAGCCGATCGGAGGAGACATCTCCCTTTCTCCTCACCTTCATCCTTTTCTCTTCCCATCCCTTTTCACAGTTTTTGAGTGCATCCATAAGATTAAACCACCACACAGCTTCACAAACACCTATGTTCACACACCTTCAATTTCATATTCACCATCAAGAGTAAAGATCACTGTCAAAGACAATAAAAGGAGTGGAAATCAAAAGAGAGTGTGTCACCTCGAATATCTTTTCATCTACACCATCCATGTTCTGACCGGACAAACTGTGAAGATTGACACCCTACAGATAAAATCACCAGCAAACAGTTAATCTCCCTGAGGTCTCAAGTGTGGCATCTAGTACACCACCACCTCTTTTACACATGGTAAAAGCAGGATCTGAGAGTAAATACCGCTCGTTTCCATTAGGTGATGCTAATGTTTTTGGCAGATTGCCAAGAGAACCTCCAGCTTTGACAGTCTGCCACGCCCCCAGTTTTTAGATTTCGCAAAATGTTTCTGATAAGTTTGAATTGTCAATGTGTCTACTATAGAATGTCCCTGTTGGGACTGAATTGGAGAAAACCCAAGGACTAGTTTGTAAAAGTATGCACCCTTATTTGGGCGCTATTTTTCACATTCAAAGCTGTTGGTTTTTGGATATGGGTGCAAGAGGCTTTTTTGTGCACCCTGAGGCCCTTAATATGCATGTACGAAATCGTGCATGTAGCTCAAAAAACCCTCTACGGGGAGGGTTATTTTACCCTTATTTTTAACCCTTTGGAGCAGATTTTTGAATTTCTTTGATGAGAGTCCTAAAATATATGAATGGTATGCGTGGCTGATGTGTGTGGCCGATTTGGTGAGATTTTGTGCATTTTAAAGCCCCAAAAATCTATTTCATGTTTATGGAGAGACATGTGCCATACATGTGTTTGATGCAAAGCCTGAAAGTCTGCCACACCCACAATTTCAGTCTGAATGGTACACCCTGAAGAATTTTGAATGTTCAATGTGTCTACTACAGAATGTGTGTGGTGTGGACTTGATTGGAGAAAAGGCCTAGGGCAGGATCCCTTAAATACGTACCCTTGCGAATCGGGTGAAAAACTGAAAGAAAAAAAAGATGGCCGACTTCCTGTTGGTACTTCACCATGACATTAAGTATCTTTTTTGTAGTTCTTGGCCTGATAGATATGTGAAAAAAATGTCATTCATGTAAGTTGAACTGTGTTGAGGAGGTGGCCAGTTGGAAAGAAGGGGGCGCTACTGAGCCATTTCTGGGACTTTTTCCACGGGACCAAACGAATATCAACATGTCGCCAGGCCTGATGAGTGTGTCAAGTTTGGGGAGTTTTAGGGCATGATGAAGGCTCCAAAAAGGCAATTTACTTTACTAGGTAGAAAGAAAGAAAGAAAAATCCTTAGGGTTACAAGAGGGCCTTCACTGACCGGGGGGCTTCTGACAAATGTTTTACGTTCTCTGCACAGGGAACAATCAACAACATGTTCAACAAATTGGTCTCGTAACAATACATCCTCGTTTGGAAGAACATTTGGCGTCTTTTTAACAACCTTGTCCATAAGACACAATAAAGCATGAGAAAATTCTTGCAGTGTTTCTCCATCTTGTTGCTTTCTGGAGAAGAAAACCTCCAGCAGACACACATGAGATCTGGAACACCCATATAGTTCCTGCTATAGAGCTAGAATTTTACTTGGATATTCCCGCTCCTGCTGCGATCGGTACTTAATCTCTTCTCTCACTTCTCCCTCCAAGTGGTCAAAAATGAAAAGACCTTGCTCAGCTGGGGACAGACGTCTGGCACAGATGCAAGCCTGGACTGCCACCCACTCAACAGTACTAATACCAGTCCTGCCCTTAAACATGGGGCATTTTCTCCCCCGAGGGAGGAAAACCAGTCTCTCAGTTACCAGGTTGTGGACCGACAGATGTCCAGAGACAGCAGAGCTGGAGGTGCTGGGCTCTGGAGGGTTGACTTGCCATTCCTAATGCATCCATTGATTCTCAGCCTGCAGCTGGGCGATCACGTCCTTTAGTTGGGCAAGTTCCTCCTCCATGGGAAAGCAGAGCAGAAGAGGTTAGCACAGTACCAGGGGTGCAGCACAGGGATCCGTCCAGACCTGCTGCTGTTTTGCCCTGAAAACACAAACATGATAAGTAGGGGGAAAAAAACAAAACACCTAAAAACAAACAAACACACGTCTCTGCCTAAACAGTATCCTACCTGTGTGACCTGATTTAATTATAATCAGTGGTGGACAAAGTACACAGTTTCATTACTTAAGTCAAAGTAAAGATCCTCCATGTCAAATATTACTCCAATACAAGTGAAAGATGTTCAGTCAGATTATTACTTGAGTTAAAGTCCTGAAGTACTTCCTTTTAAAAATACTTAAGTATTCAAAGTACTTCTTAAAAAATCTCAAAATGTTGTATTTTCACAATACATAAATGCAGTCAAGAATATATAGAAGTACATTCTGTTACATCATGTTTATTTAGAAACCATTATTTGAAATCTCTAAAAACTATACCATGGAATAAAAACAGACACTAAGTTACTCCAAGCACAGACAGCTTAGTCTGAAATGTTCATCTGGAATGAAACAAACGTTACGTAGCTCAACACGCTCTCTCAGGTTGGACAGTGAATGTTTGTTTGTTTGGGCAGAGTGGGAAACAGGGAGAACATTTCAAACCATACGTATCATTCTTCATTTCAAAAACCTCTAACACGGGCTGAAGATATGAACATGGGTGCTCAGGTGGAGAATTATAGCCATCATTACCACCTCTACATGAACTGCCTGATCTGAGTGATGCTCTGTGTTTGCTCCACGTTCAACCATGGAGACTCACGATATACAGGTACGACTCAACCACTGAGACAAACAGAACTACACAAACACAGTTTACTGTCTTAGGATCAGATTTCAGAAAAGAGAAGGACATTCATGAGCTGACTTCAAAGATAAAGTAGTGAGTAACTAGAGCACTGATAGAAATGTAGAGGAGTCAAAAGTACAATAATTCTCTTCTGAATGAAGTGGAGTAAAAGTCATAAGTATCCCAAAAAAGCAATACTCAAGTAAAGTACAGATACTCAAAAAAAGTACTTAAGTACAGTATTCAAGTAAATTTACTTTGTTACTGTCCACCACTGATTATAATCAAGTGTTACTCTATAGTTCCTGGGGTGCAGGTCCCATGGTGGCGTTGCCGGTTACCAAGGCCGTTTAAACTTTAGCTATTAGCTCGCCCTGCCACATAAACTTTTACTATTACTAAAATAGAGGCAGTTAAATATATTTATCAATGTTTTGAATTTCTTGGAAACAGACACGCAAACAAGCGTGCAGCCGTGCACACAAACCAACTAGGTCTTATTGGTGAGTTGCACTAACCTCTGTTCTACAATGTATTTTTGGATCTTTCATCAGTCTGTATGAAATGCTGAAACATACTGTGAGTATTTTGTTTATATTCTAAGCTGGGGACAGTTAACATTGTATAGCTTATTTATTTTTTTCGGTTGCACAACTGCAGCTGAGTCAGCAGTACCAATATCAGTTTATCTAGAATATTAACAGCAACCCTGAGTATAATGTTTCAGCATTTCAGAAATATTGAGAAATGATGCAAAAACACACTGTGGATCAGATGGGCCAGAACTAGGCCAGCAGCACATTTTTCATTTGATATTCGTATGTAGTGAATGGGCCAGAGATGGGCCAGATTATGATGATATAATGAGACGGTATATGGGCCAGAAGTGGACCACAACCTTTCCTCAGTCATAATAAGCACACTGGGCCTTTCAGCCCCACTAATGTTTGACCTGACTGTAATGCAGTATATGGGACAGACCTGGCCCGTGGAACCAGCCGTTTACTGGGCCAGAAGAAACACAAGCATGTGCCCCATGTATGGGCTGTATTCATTTTGCTGTCTGGGAAATTGTTAAAAGACAGGTGTGTGTGTTTCAGCTTGCACTTTGTCAGCCGAGATAGGTAGCTTGAAATGAATGTGATGATATGTTCAGGCCTCACTCTTGGGACATCTAGAAGCACCTGGTGTGTTGACCTGAGTGCTCTGACTGGAGCATGCAGGTTCAAACACTCGCTTAGGTATGGTGGTGCCAACCCATGTAAACTTCTAAAAACCAACAACACAATTTTATACTGGATCCTGAAGCTGACAGGAAGCCAGTGAAGAGAAGCCAGAACAGGGGTGATGTGATCATGACGTCTCTTCCCAGTCAGCAGGCGTGCAACAGCATTTTGTACCTGCTGCAGGCGACGAAGAGACGAACGATCAATACCAATACCCCACAAACTAGAGGGGCCTCTGATGAAGAATGTTGGCCAAGGTGGACAGAGAAGGTCCTCTCTGACAAATACAATTTAAACCATTTCAGGACATTACCTTTAATGCCAACACAAAGCTCAAGGCGTGATAAAAGAATCTGGTGATCGACTGTGTCGAATGCAGCAGTCAGGTCTAAAAGCAACAGCACAGCATGGTTCCCGGCGTCGGCAGCTAAGACAAGATCATTAAGAACTCTCAATAATGCTGTTTCAGTGCTGTGGAGGGATTTGAAACCAGACTGAAATTTCTCAGACATGTCATTAAACTCAAGGTATGACTGCAGCTGGTTAAAAACTACTCTCTCTAAATCTTTAGACAGAAAATGAAGCTTGGAAATAGACCTAAAGTTTGAGAGAATAGAAAGATCTATCTTTTATATAAGAGGTGGCACTACAGCGTGTTTAACAACAGTGGGGACCCAAGTTTGGTATTTACCATACTCACAATGTAAGACCCCACAGTCGCTTCTTAATATCAGAGATGCCAGTCACAGACGGACTCCCGACTGTTCAAAGATCGTATAGATCGGAAATACTTATCCATTATGGATGTAAGCTACAAACAGCCACATATCAGTGATCTGATATCAGTGATATCAGGACTTTAAGATGATCACTGTGTCAGAAGGTAACAGGACTTTAAGAGGATCACTGTGTCAGAAGGTAACAGGACTTTAAGATGATCACTGTGTCAGAAGGTAACAGGACTTTAAGATGATCACTGTGTCAGAAGGTAACAGGACTTTAAGATGATCACTGTGTCAGAAGGTAACAGGACTTTAAGATGATCACTGTGTCAGAAGGTAACAGGACTTTAAGATGATCACTGTGTCAGAAGGTAACAGGACTTTAAGATGATCACTGTGTCAGAAGGTAACAGGACTTTAAGAGGATCACTGTGTCAGAAGGTAACAGGACTTTAAGATGATCACTGTGTCAGAAGGTAACAGGACTTTAAGATGATCACTGTGTCAGAAGGTAACAGGACTTTAAGATGATCACTGTGTCAGAAGGTAACAGGACTTAAAGATGATCACTGTGTCAGAAGGTAACAAGACTTTAAGATGATCACTGTCAGAAGGTAACAGGACTTAAAGATGATCACTGTGTCAGACTGCTGGAGAGTGGCAGTTTTTAACACGGGGATGTGTAATCATGCTACCAAGGATCATTTCATTTGCGTTCTCAAATTACGAGGTCATAAACAAAAATCAAACTGCTGTGTGCAAAACCTGCAGCACGAGAGTAACACGACAACTTGGAGCTTTGTTGGGCACCTAAGGTTGCACAAAGAACGGTAAATTGGGCTGATACCTGCTGTGAGGTAATGATTTGGGTAACTTAAACTTAGCATCCATTTTATGCAACAGTGCATGTTCACTTGTAAAATCACTGTGGCTAGAAACTGTGACGCTGAAATGAAGTTAGCTCAGCTGAAGTCAGTTGTAAGGTTAGGGGTGTTTATTTTGGTTTCTGAGCAAACTCATGTACTTATTATATATATAAGAAATGAATGTAAGATCAGCAAAGCTTATTTGTATTCTTTAAAAGCACATGCCACAAAGTATTGCACAATCAAAGAGAAAAATAGTTTGCCTCTTTTGTGCAAGCAGACAAAGTTTAAAAGGAACTAGATACACTAAATAAAAAAAATTAAAAATCAATCACAGTCATTTTAAAAACAGTAGTTATAGCAGTCGATTAATCTAATTGTTGTTTGTGTTATCCAAAATCTGTGTAATATATTAAATAAGCCTAGCTGTAATAAGCTTTCTAATTTTCGGTGCAGCTTTTGTGCCTTTTAATCTATTTTTTAATCATTAGTGGCTTACACAGTTTTTTGCAAGTATTTTGCCTATAACTGTGTATTAAGTTATATTAAAATTACAATAAATCTTATTCATAGAACACTTTTCAAAATCCATGTTATAAAGTGCTTTACGACAAAACAAACTAGTTTATTGTGAATTTTTCCAAAGGGTCAAACCAGTTTCTTTCCCTCCACCATGTAGAAAAGGAAGACAGACACAAAACACTTCAGAGAAATATCAAGCTACATTTAATAAAAATCAAGAAAAGCAATATGATACAAATATTATATTGTATTATCATGTAATGATTAAATTGAAAGCTAACTTCAGTGTTGTAGTTTCAAGTCACACTATTTCAAGTTAAGTTATTTGATGTTATCTGCAGTTGTAAGGCTGACAAATTCTGAAAACTGTTTATATATTTACCACTTGCAGATTGGAGGAATAGCAGCTGATTAGAAGCCTCCCAAATGACCCTCAACAGCCTTCAATCTTGCATTTTATTTTATTTAAAGAATTAACGATTCAAAATTCATTCATTGTATTTGTCAAATTTGATAGATTGTTACATTGTTAAAATAGCATTTTATTTGGTAAACAGTCCTTGTGACTTGTAAGGACTCAAAGATTTCAAGCCTAAGACTTCGGACTTGACTCGACTATTCTTGTCTTTACTTGAGACTTGACTTGGACTTGGGATTAAAGACTTGGGACTTACTTGAGACCCGCAAAACAATGACTTTCTCCCACCTCAGGTACTCAGTGATGATTAAAGCGCAAAAGTAATGGAATACTGTCCAAATGAGCAGAAATTCAACCACAGAAAGGCTCTGTAACCTGTTGTTTGTATGTATTCTCTCTATGCTGGACCCAGCTGACCCTGTCTGCTCTGAGCTGGCACTACGCTCCCACCACACGTCCTGTGGAGCAGGACACAAGCCCTCGGACGGAGCAAAGTCATGTAGCTGACGGAATGGGCGCATCCTGTGGATTTTCGGGTTAAGACTGAACTATGTGATTTGTAAGCTCAAGTGACATGTAGGAGAGAGCGCTCCTGATCTTAACCATGATCTTCTGTTTCTGACAGATTTTTCATTCTATTAAATGTGTTGCACCAGAGTGAGCTTTGTGTCATTCCTGGCCCTGTAACACAGCCACTCACATGTTCTTAAAATTGCGTGTAAAATGTAATTAAAACGAGTGAGTTGTATGTCTGTTAGTAATATGTGTCCGTTGCTGCTGTTGTAAACAATGTTAAGGATTTGCTAGTATGACCGTTAGTGATATATGCTGCCGTTATAAATGGTGTAAAGACTGTATTTATTTTTTAAATGCATGTGTTAATGTTTTATATATTTAACATATTTGATTTGTATGGTAAGAAAAATATTGTTTAATAAAAGTCTGGCAGAAACCAGAGAACTGTTAATAATCACAGCAGACTTATGCTGTTTTCTTTCCATACTGACAGAAACAATAATAAACTGTAACCTGGTTTAAAGACAGACCTGATACACATTCTTGAAGATGAAAATTAAAATTGGTGTATTGACATTTTATTTCATTTATGAGCCAAATAAAGCGCCCATATTTGGAAAATTGATCAGCATTTCTGTTAATGCCGTTTAGTTTTTAAACGTACTTTTTCATTTGAATTTTGTAACTTTTGGTTAATGTCTCAAAGGTCTAAAAGGCACCATCTAATGGAGGTTCTAATTTCTAGTGTGTTTTTTAAGGTCAATGTGACCATGCTATGGGATTAAAGGCATTCAACTGTTAAAAGAGAGTGTCGGGATTCTTTCTTGGTTATTTCACCTTGCTTAATACAGAGTACACTGTAAAATATCAGGGTAAAATCACAAGTAGACAATTTCTTTTTTTTTTTTGTTTCTTCTCCTTGTCTGCATATATATTTCTGGTTTGTGTCATGTTTGTCACAAACTGTCAAATATTAATGCAATTTATTCTTGCAGCAAAGGAAAAGAAAGAAAACCTTTTTCTTCTGTGCTTGTGACTGTGTGCATGCAACCATCACCATTCCTCTTAGAACTCTGGCCTATCTTTTATTGGCAGCTAATATCATGTTCTGTAAAAGAAGGCGTGCACACCTAGGTGGACCAAAATAATAATAATAATAATAATAAAGTAAAAGAAAGATTACATAAAGATATACAAAGGGACAGGGAAAGAGAAGGAGAGAGAGACCTAAGACATTTCGATGGAGAGGGACCATCTCACCATGACGCCAGAAACACCGTGCGGTGATACTAATGATTAACCAACCCTTAGTGTCCACAATCATTACTGAAGCTTGGGTCGCAGAGGGTTGCCACTCTATTTGTGTAACAAGACCACCACTTGGGTCAGATCAGCAGAGCGGTTCAGCCCAGCAGCCGGTCCGCGAGAGCAGTCAGGCCGAAGGACCCAATGCACCGTGAGAGACCCAGGCCAGGGGACAAGCCAAGGACCCAGACTGAAGCAAACAGGTACCGCCGGGGCACCCAGGGGAACCCCCGGGTCACCCAGCAGATGAAAGGGGGGCGAGGGGGGAGAGATCCCGCAGCCCCCCCAAGGATCACCTTCACAACACCGCCCCCACAGCCCCCCAAGACAGGGCCAAAGGAGCCACCAGGGCCGAGGGGGCCCAGCACCAGGAGCAGACAGCCAGGCAGCCGGGCAGGACCAGGATCAGAGCCCGCCAACCGGCGCACCGGAGCGGGGGGAGGGCGGAGGCGGCAGGGCCAATCCCCCCCACCCCCCCAGCCGGCCCGACCACTCCCCCCAGCCACGCCCCGCGACTGATGGACCAGGCCGCGGGGGCATGGAGGGACACCCCAATGGCTGCCGTAGTAACACCCCCCCAGCTGCGCGCCACCCCACCCCCCAAAGAGGACCGCGAGGGAACCCCCGGGAAACCCGGCCCTGAGGGCAGCCGCGGACCAGGCCCCCGCAGGGGAGGGGGCAGCAGGGGGATGGAGGATGACAGGGACATCAGCCACCCTCCCAGCCCCGATGGACCCCCAACGAGTAGGGCCGAGCCAAACACTAAGGCCCCGCCACACCTGATCTGTGTTTGTGTCGTATGATTTGAATTTTGTTTTGTTTTTTTTGTTATATGTATGTTTGCTAGTGAGGTGGATTAAAGTAGGGGGGGCAGGAAGGGAGACGGGAGAGAGGGGGGAGAGCCGTAGTGCACTACTGCATCACAATCCGACCCCCCCCCCCCGTATAAAACCCGCCCCCCAACCCTATGTCTTTACCTATGTCAGTATTTAGTGAGGTGCATTAAAATAGGGGGGTGGAAGGGAGGCGGGAAAGGGGGGGAGAGCCTCAGTGCACTAATGCCCCATCATCTGCACCTCCCCCCCGTATAAAACCCGCCCACCCATCAGCACCCCCAACCCTATTGTCTTTTTTTTTGTCCAACTGTTCTAGTGTAGTGCGTTAAAAGAGGCAGGGCCCGTCTGCGGCAAGCCCACTTCAGGGGGCCCTAGGGCGGTGGCACTCCAGCAGTCCCCGACCCCCCCAGCCCCACCCACCAGTCCCCCGACCCCGCGATGGACAAGGCCCACAGCCGCCCGGCAGGGCGTGGCACCCGACCCGAGATCCCCCCCAGTATCCCACAGGGAGGCAGGGAGCCCACAGCCAGGGAGGGGAACCCGGCACCACGAGATGCCCCAATCCAACCCCCGCCGCAGGCCGCACGGGCAGAGTAGGCGCAGCCAGCTAGAGGAGGGCCAAAACCAACAGGGGAGACCAGAAGGGAAAGGCAGGCCAATGAATGGACCCTTCCCCTGCCCCCACCACCCCGCCCCCACCACCACCACGCCGGCCGGCCAACCCCAGTCCAGGACACCGCCCGCCCAACCTGCCCGCCCGCCCCGGTACCGAACCCCCAGGACCCAGGAGGCCCCCCAGGCCCTGCCCCATTCAGCCACAGGGACAGATTGCAGAAGCGTCCAGAGGGGGAACCCAGGACCAGACCCCACAACCCCCCCACCTCCCCCACCAGTAGAACCAGAGGCCACGCAGGCACCCGGCAGGCACCGCCAGCCCCCCGTCAAAAGGCCCCGAGCCCAACCACAGGCCCCAGCCACCCACACCGCAAAGGGCCCCACCAAACCTAACGCCCCAACCACACCGGGCGCGGGGCCGACCACCCGTGCCAGGTCAAATCCCAAGGGCCATCCAAGAATTACCGCAAGGCCCCTTTAAAGCTCCTTTATATGTATGCGGGTGTGAGCATATAAACATGTATGTGTGTGGTTTGTGATTGTGTGTATATGATGAACCCTGGTAAGAGGGTATCCATGTGTTTGTGAATGTGGGTGTAAGTCAATAGGTTGGGGAAAACTCAAGTCATGAAAGTATTTGGCAGTCTACTATTTTGTTTTGTTTTGTTTTGTGGTTGTTTGGAGATCAGTTAGTTAGAGCTGTTAATTTAGTGATGATTGGTAGCCAGCTGCTTTCAAATGAGTCCAGTGTATTATTAACTGTCGCACAACATTTCTCTATTGATATTTGGTCCATTAGTAGATTCTCCCAAATCTTAATGTTTAGATTTCTCTTGGATTTCCAATTTAAGAGGATAGTCTTCTTTGCTATGATTAGGGCCGTTAAGAGAATGGTGGAATGTTTATTATGTTGTGTTATTTCCGATATATGCTGCTGCAGATATGATGTTGCAGTTGAGCATGGTTGACAATCTGTCGATGACTTGTTGCCAGAATTGGCGGACCGGTGTGCAGGTCCAAAATGCATGGAGATATGTGTCTGTTGTATCTTGAATACAGTTGGTGCATTTGTCTGTTTCTGATAATCCCATTTTGTGTAGTTTTGCCACAGTGTAGTGTGTCCTATGGATGGTTTTATACTGGATAAGTTGTAAGTTTTTGCTAATGCTTTTATTGAAGTTGTATATACAGATTCGATTCCAGAAGTCACAGTTAGTTGTTATTGAGAGATCTGATTCCCATTTTGATATCGGTAATGACACCGAGGTGTCGGACTGGTTTAAGATTGCGTATATTTTTGACATGCTCTTTTTTTTGCTGAAGATATTTAAGATTCTGTCAATTGGAATGGGGTCATCCGGCGAGTTAACAATGCTATTTAGGATCACTATAGATTGTAGTTGTATGTATTCTAAAAAGTTTGGGGTGATACTAAATTTCTGGACTAGTGTGGTGAGGCTGATGAGAGTGTTTTCCTCCGTAATGTGCTGAAGGTGCGTGATGCCCTTTTTCACCCAGTTGGGGAAGTGGAGTGGTTTCTTTTTAAAAGAGAAATCAGGGTTTTTCCAGATGGGAGATGCGGAGGGATGGGGCAATTTGTTGAGACTTTGTGATTTTAACAGCTTTCCACCAATTATATAATTTGTATTTTTTTTTTTTTCGTATTTATGTTTGCCAGTGAGGTGGATTAAAATAGGGGGGAGGAAGGGAGGCGGGATAGAGGGGGGAGAGCCGTAGTGCACTACTGCACCACAATCTGCCCCCCCGCCCCCGTATAAAACCTGCAGTATCTAGTGAGGTGCATTAAAATAGGGGGGGTTGAAGGGAGGCGGGAGAGAGGGGGGGAGAGCCTCACAATCACCACAATCTGCCCCCCCGTGTATAAAACCCGCCCACCCATCCAGCACCCCCAACCCTATTGTCTTTTTTCGTCCAATTGTTCTAGTGTAGTGCGTTAAAAGAGGCAGGGCCCGCCTGCGGCATGCCCTAGGGCGATGGCACTCCAGCAGTCCCCGACCCCCCCCCAGCCCACCCACCAGTCCCCCCATCCCTTGGTGGACAAGGTCCACAGCCTCACGGCAGGGCGCAGTACCCAATCCGAGATCCCCCCAGTATCCCACAGGGAGGCAGGGAGGGGAACCCGGCACCACGTGATGCCCCAATCCAACCCCCCGCCCCTGGCCGCATGGGCACGGGCAGAGTAGGCGCAGCCAGCTAGAGGAGGGCCAAAACCAACAGGGGAGACCAGAAGGGAAAGGCAGGCCAATGAATGGACCCTTCCCCTGCCCCCACCACCCCGCCCCCACCACCACCACGCCGGCCGGCCAACCCCAGTCCAGGACACCGCCCGCCCAACCTGCCCGCCCGCCCCGGTACCGAACCCCCAGGACCCAGGAGGCCCCCCAGGCCCTGCCCCATTCAGCCACAGGGACAGATTGCAGAAGCGTCCAGAGGGGGAACCCAGGACCAGACCCCACAACCCCCCCACCTCCCCCACCAGTAGAACCAGAGGCCACGCAGGCACCCGGCAGGCACCGCCAGCCCCCCGTCAAAAGGCCCCGAGCCCAACCACAGGCCCCAGCCACCCACACCGCAAAGGGCCCCACCAAACCTAACGCCCCAACCACACCGGGCGCGGGGCCGACCACCCGTGCCAGGTCAAATCCCAAGGGCCATCCAAGAATTACCGCAAGGCCCCTTTAAAGCTCCTTTATATGTATGCGGGTGTGAGCATATAAACATGTATGTGTGTGGTTTGTGATTGTGTGTATATGATGAACCCTGGTAAGAGGGTATCCATGTGTTTGTGAATGTGGGTGTAAGTCAATAGGTTGGGGAAAACTCAAGTCATGAAAGTATTTGGCAGTCTACTATTTTGTTTTGTTTTGTTTTGTGGTTGTTTGGAGATCAGTTAGTTAGAGCTGTTAATTTAGTGATGATTGGTAGCCAGCTGCTTTCAAATGAGTCCAGTGTATTATTAACTGTCGCACAACATTTCTCTATTGATATTTGGTCCATTAGTAGATTCTCCCAAATCTTAATGTTTAGATTTCTCTTGGATTTCCAATTTAAGAGGATAGTCTTCTTTGCTATGATTAGGGCCGTTAAGACAATGGTGGAATGTTTATTATGTTGTGTTATTTCCGATATATGCTGCTGCAGATATGATGTTGCAGTTGAGCATGGTTGACAATCTGTCGACGACTTGTTGCCAGAATTGGCGGACCGGTGTGCAGGTCCAAAATGCATGGAGATATGTGTCTGTTGTATCTTGAATACAGTTGGTGCATTTGTCTGTTTCTGATAATCCCATTTTGTGTAGTTTTGCCACAGTGTAGTGTGTCCTATGGATGGTTTTATATTGGATAAGTTGTAAGTTTTTGCTAATGCTTTTATTGAAGTTGTATATACAGATTCGATTCCAGAAGTCACAGTTAGTTGTTATTGAGAGATCTGATTCCCATTTTGATATCGGTAATGACACCGAGGTGTCGGACTGGTTTAAGATTGCGTATATTTTTGACATGCTCTTTTTTTTGCTGAAGATATTTAAGATTCTGTCAATTGGAATGGGGTCATCCGGCGAGTTAACAATGCTATTTAGGATCACTATAGATTGTAGTTGTATGTATTCTAAAAAGTTTGGGGTGATACTAAATTTCTGGACTAGTGTGGTGAGGCTGATGAGAGTGTTTTCCTCCGTAATGTGCTGAAGGTGCGTGATGCCCTTTTTCACCCAGTTGGGGAAGTGGAGTGGTTTCTTTTTAAAAGAGAAATCAGGGTTTTTCCAGATGGGAGATGCGGAGGGATGGGGCAATTTGTTGAGACTTTGTGATTTTAACAGCTTTCCACCAATTATATAATTTGTATTTTTTTTTTTTTCGTATTTATGTTTGCCAGTGAGGTGGATTAAAATAGGGGGGAGGAAGGGAGGCGGGAGAGAGGGGGGAGAGCCGTAGTGCACTACTGCACCACAATCTGCCCCCCCCCCCCCCCCCGTATAAAACCTGCAGTATCTAGTGAGGTGCATTAAAATAGGGGGGGTTGAAGGGAGGCGGGAGAGAGGGGGGGAGAGCCTCACAATCACCACAATCTGCCCCCCCGTGTATAAAACCCGCCCACCCATCCAGCACCCCCAACCCTATTGTCTTTTTACGTCCAATTGTTCTAGTGTAGTGCGTTAAAAGAGGCAGGGCCCGCCTGCGGCATGCCCTAGGGCGATGGCACTCCAGCAGTCCCCGACCCCCCCCCAGCCCACCCACCAGTCCCCCCATCCCTTGGTGGACAAGGTCCACAGCCTCACGGCAGGGCGCAGTACCCAATCCGAGATCCCCCCAGTATCCCACAGGGAGGCAGGGAGGGGAACCCGGCACCACGTGATGCCCCAATCCAACCCCCCGCCCCTGGCCGCATGGGCACGGGCAGAGTAGGCGCAGCCAGCTAGAGGAGGGCCAAAACCAACCGGGGAGACCAGAAGGGAAAGGCAGGCCAATGAATGGACACTTCCCCTGCCCCCACCACCCTCCCCCCCCACCACCACCACGCCAGCCGGCCGACCCCAGCCCAGGACACCGCCCGCCCAACCCACCCACCCGCCCGCCCCCCATACTGAACCCCCAGGACCCAGGAGGCCCCCCAGGCCCCGCCCCAGGCAGCCACGGGGACAGAGCGCAGAAGCGCCCAGAGGGGGAACCCAGGACCAGACCCAGCAACCCCCCCACCTCCCCCACCATTAGCACCAGAGGCCGCGCAGGCACCCGGCAGGCACCGCCAGCCCCCCGTCAAAAGGCCCCGAGCCCAACCACAGGCCCCACAAGTAGACAATTTCAAGTGGAGTCAATATTTATAAATTTTTTTATTTGCATTTTGGAATAATGGACTGTTAGGGAAAACCGGAGTACCCGGAGTAAACCTAGAAGGGGAAACAGAGGGAAAGGGAAATGATAGAAGTAAAGGAGGGATTTAAGTGAAGGTTAATGAGAGAAGGAGGAAGGAGTGAAGGGGGCTGTTGGAGAGAAAGATTGGAGGTCGAGGTAAAAAACATGACTTTCTCTACCTCCCCTTGAAACTTTTTCTGATGGGCGGGAGGATGTTGTTACGTCGCTGCACAGGGAAACACAGTTCCTGTGAGATGGTGGGTGCCGATGAGAGGCGGGTCTGTGGCAGATCCTTTATCTTGGTCTGCTGATATCCTCGGCTCGCCTTGTTGTGACTCTGTTTGGAGCTCTCTGTAAAAAAATTGGAACTTGCCTCTCCTCTAGCATCCTTTGTGTTTTTAGTGTTTTTTACTGCACTGGAAATTGGTGGGAGGTGGAAACTTGGCTCAGCTTTTGTTACTGCCAGACGATTTGGCTTCAGTTTAGGTCTTTTAAGACCTTGGAAAATGTTTCCGTCTGTCTTTTCAGGCAGTCTCTCCTCTTTTTTCAGCAGTTCTTCTGCCTCAGTTTGCCTTGGCTGGTGTTGTTCCTCGTCATCTAGGCAAGGCAGCTGAATATTGTTGATGTCATCTTCTTGCTGCCTCTCCTGTCTTCTACTTTTTCCATCCTGCATCATCTGTCCCATAGTATCAAGGAGCTTTCCCTCATTTATTTGCTTCCTATCATTGACTTTGTTCTCAAATTGTAGCTGTTTACGGTAAACTTTCCTTTCCACACCACTGCAGTATATTTCAGGGAGTCCAGTTGCCCTTAACTCCTTCAGTTTCTCTTCTTTGGCCTTAGCGAGGTGCTCATGTTTCAGATTAGCTTCTAAAATTAACTGCTGAGCCTCCTGCATGTTCGCTTTGCGCTTCATTTTTGCTGAGAGCTCATTTTCCTTTATCTGGTGCAGCAGTTCCTCTCTATGTTGGTGCACCTTCTCATGCTTCTTCTCCTTTTCCACCTTTTCTTTATCACGGTCCTCCTCATACACCTTTAACAACCGTTCAAACTCTGATTTCTGGTAGATCAACTCAATATTTTTATGCTTGATGTTCGCTTGAACTCCCTCTACGTGAGCCTCATTCAGCAGGATTTTCTTGTGAGCTTCCTTTACAGCCTGCTGGAGCGCTTTTCTCCTCCATTTTCGCTCTGTTATTTCTTGTAGTCTCCGAGCATAGATCTTGTCTTGCTCTGCTTTGTCCTGTCTGGCTTTGTCCTGCTGAGCAAACATTCTATCTTTTGCCAACTCCCTCTCCTTCTTGGAGCGGCTCCGCTCTTCTTCACGGTCCTCCTCCTGCTTCATTTTTTCCTCCCTGTATTCTTTATTCTTAATGCCAGCGAGCTTCTCCTCCTCTATCATTCGCTCCTTGGCCTGCATTTTAATAGCATTGAGGCACACGTTGTCCTCTTGGAGGCGTTGTTGTGCCTCCCTCTTCATCTCCAGGGCCTTCTGATCCTTTAGTCTCAACTTCTCTTCATTCTCAAGGATCTTCTGTCTCTTCTGCTTTTTCTCCTCGTTGAGAGCACGCTTGTCCTCATCATGTTTAAGACCTATTTCATAATTTTCCTCCAGTACTCTCCTGTGTTTTTCTTTCTGCAGCTTATCCTTCTGCTTGCTATCCTCAATTGCTTTACAGCGGTTCTCTTCCAGAGCGAGGTCTAGAAGCATCTTATCCTCTACCAACTCTGCCTTGATCCGTTTCTTCTCCTGGATCTGGACTTCACGCATGGCATGGCACTTTGCAGCAATACTTAAACTCTTCACTTCCCTCACCTCTTCTTCTTGATCCATTCTTAGAGCATTGGCCCGATCCAACATTTCCTTTTTACGAGCCTGGGCCCTCTGCTCCTTCTCACTCGGGGGCTTTTTCTGCTCTTTCAACAGGTCCAAGTTAATCATATAACGCTTCATGTCTTCTGCAGCCCTATCTTTCTCTGTATTCTTCCTCTGATCAGCCCCCTTCTTTTCCTTGGCAAGCGGCTGAGACATCCGCTGCCAGTCAGATGATGGCACTGTGACAGATTCTCCTGAAGGATCCACTATCAAGCCTTTGCTTAACATTTTGGCCACCCCTCTGTTGAGGTTGTGTTTGGGCTGAAGTCTGTGGAGTGGTGTTTTGCTCGCAAACAGGGCTTCGTCAACCTGAGAGGTGAGGGCCAATGTACGGTACGGTCTGGCACCAACGGTGTTCTTTGAAAATGCCAGGCTCATTGTTGTAGAGTATTTGTGCTACAAGACAAATAAAAATGAATGATCAAGTCAACAAGGCTTGTGTGTGATCTAGCTGTATCTTCACTCTTCCCTCATTCACTGTAAGTGCACAGTGACATCATATTCACCTCAGTCCTTTGATCTGCAGCTTTGCACTATTCCACCATTATGACATCATCACATTCCATTGTCTTTGGGATTGAGTTTTTTTAAAAATGCAGTTGACATAATTTTATTTTGCATAAGAATAAATACAAGTTTGAGTATTTAATATTTGATTAAGTGAACTAAGTAGGGTCCTCACTCTGTGCGTGATCACACTCCAGTCCAGATTCACAACAAAAACATCTGTCAGGTCAGCTCCTCCAAATATTCAGGTGTCTATCTAGATATTACAGTGTAAACTCCACACCACTTTTTTTTTGCTGAAAACATATTTATATAGGGATTTAGTAGGGCTGTTAATCAATGTGGGTCTTGATCCGCAGTTGAGCATAAAGTATTAAAATTCCTCAAATTGTGTTTAAAATGTGTGTAGAGACTGCCACCTGCAGGTCCAAACCCCTCTACTGCAGTGGAGATTTTCATACGGCTGGCCGAGTTCAGGGTGATATATTTAGTACGTGCGTCTTTCATCGTACCCTATATAAGCTAGCTCACCACATTCCACAGACTGTGGGAGTGAAGAGGACCAGGAGAGCCTCACAGCCTGATACTGACTCTGACTTTAGTACATGTATTGTATCCAGTACGGTTCAGCTGTGTAACTTCCCCAGCTGATATAGCACTTTATCTCTGTGAGAGAATCCCGGTGCAGCTCTCTCTATCCCAGGATCTTAAAATAGTCTGTGTCGCTCTATAAATAGCTTAGTAGATGGAGCTGGCGAGCTAGCCAAGGTTAGCATTGGTGGACGGGCTAAACGCCGCTAGCGTTAGTACACAAAATTACTTCACTCACTCTCTGCTACGAGCAAGTTCACTAACATGAAGCTAACTCACTTCACTCACTCTCTGCTACAAGCACGTTCACTAACCTGAAGCTAACTCACCTCACTCACTCTCTGCTACAAGCATGTTCACTAACATGAGGCTAACTCACTTCACTCACTCTCTGCTATGAGCACGTTCAATAACATGAGGCTAACTCACCTCACTCACTCTCTGCTACGAGCAGGTTCACTAAGATGAGGCTAACTCACCTCACTCACTCTCTGCTACGAGCACGTTCAATAACATGAAGCTAACTCACCTCACTCACTCTCTGCTACAAGCATGTTCACTAAGATGAGGCTAACTCACCTCACTCACTCTCTGCTACGAGCACGTTCAATAACATGAAGCTAACTCACTTCACAAACTCTCTGCTCCGAGCACGTTCACTAACCTGGAGCCAACTTCCTCCACTCACTCTATGCTCCAAGCCCATTTACTTACATAAAGCTAACTCACTTCACTCACTCTCTGCTACGGACACGTTAACTAACATGAAGCTAACTCACTTCACTCACTCTCTGCTACAAGCACGTTCACTAACCTGAAGCTAACTCACTTCACTCACTCTCTGCTACAAGCACGTTCACTAACATGAAGCCAACTCACATCACTCACTGTTGAAAAACTCCATGTTCATTTCATTAGTCAAACACTTGCTATCTGACGTCTGTGAAGGTTCTCAGTCATCCAGATCATGGTTGTCATGTGTAGTAATGTTACACAAGGAAGTGAGACTCCATTGGCGGTTGAACACGCTCTTTATTACTCGAGCACACACACTTGACAGCTAACTTCTAAAGTTAGGCTCTTGTGGGAACAGACGATGACGTAACTCTCGCGGGACTACGGTGTCCTGTAAGGCACACATAATGACATCATATCATATCATGACATCTCCCCTCTTAAAGAAGTTAAACTCAAATTCGTAACTTGAAATAAACAAATCCCTTAGTATGAATGTTACCAACACATGTCTCATAAACACAACAGTATCAAAGTGTTGTTAATCCTTCGAACATAGAATAGCCTAAACATTTCTTAGTTGGCAATAATTCAAAACACATTAACACGTAAAGTGCCATCATAAACTCCAAATAAGTTTTCCTTTTCCTTTACCTTTAGAATTCAAATATTACTGCTAATAACATAGCTTGGTAACATTAAACGTAGAACACTGTACTACCTTGAATACCAAATTGTTTAGCTTTTCCCACTATTTCACCAGAATAACCTTATGGTACAGAAAAACAAACAAGGTTGAATTACACTTAAGTGTCTCTGTATCTCTGTGGGATCCTGACTATACAGCCTCTGGATGTCACCTGCACAGCTCCGTGCGGGGTTAACTGTAATGGTGTTTGACCTGCAGGTTTATCAGTTTGTCTTTGGTCAGGCTCTTGATCACCACAGCTGGAGTGAATCTCAGGAGGGGAACTGCTGGGCAGCTGAACCGGAGGTCCCTCTGGCTGCCTTTGCTGCTGGTTTGTCGGGGTAGCAGGCTCCGGGACGGCCTGCAGATGTCTCCTATTCCGCCGTGACACTGCACCATTGTCTGTCTTTACCGTGTAGGAACGTGGCTCTCTGCACTTGGCAATGACTGTACCCGAGGTTTTCCACTCTTTCTCTCCATCCAGCTTCACTCTGACGTTTTGGCCGGGTTGCAGCTCCGGAAGCTGTTGAGCAGAACGGCGACGGTCATGGAAGAACTTGTAGGCTGACTTTGTCTGGGAATCCTTCAGCAGGACCTGGTGTCTGTCCACAGTAGAAGGGTTGAGTCGCTCTATAGCACATAAGAGCAAGATGTGGATCTGGTTGTTTCAGGGTGTGCTTCGCAGTCTGTACAGCTCGCTCGGCAGCACCATTTGCCTGACGGTAATGTGGGCTGGAGGTTGTATGCATAAACCCGTACTTCTCACTGAAGTTTTTAAACTCTGCAGATGTGAACTGCGTACCGTTGTCGCTCACTAGTTCAAGTGGTATACCCCACCTCACAAACATACTTTTGAGTCTGTTAATGACCTGACTGCTTGATATAGAGGACAGGTGAGCTATCTCAATGTCTCTAGAGTAGTAATCAGTCACAATGAGATAGTTCTGGCTTTGTAACTCACACAAATCTGCAGCGATGCGCTGCCAGGGTCCGCCAGGTAACGGTTTAGTGAGGAGTGGTTCATGTCTCTGAGTTGGTTTGTTTTCTATGCAAAACTTGCATGTTATCACAGTCAGAATAATCTCTGCACTGATGCGCGGCCACCACACTGACATTGTGGCACGTGCACGACATCTTGCTAGTCCTTGGTGGCCCTCGTGTAGCCGTTTGAGCACGTCAGGTCTGAGTGCAGTGGGAATAACAAGCCTGTCTTGGTATAACAGTAACCCGTCAGTCTCTGAGAGGTGTGCTCGTGCAGAGTAATATGCATGTAGAGAAGGAAGCAGTGTTGTCTTGGGTGACCAGCCATTCCTGATGAAGCCAATGACCTTTTTCAGCTCTCCATCCTGCTGTGTGGCTGCGCGTATTTCACTAAGCTTTTGTGATGAGACTGGTGCATTGCTTATTACTGACTCGACAAATACCTGTACTTCCTGATCTCCGTTGCTGTCGCCGACATCAGCCAATGGGCTCCTGGAGAGGGCGTCTGCGACAACCAGTTGTTTCCCAGGGACATGCTCGGCTACGACCTGGAACCTCAGAAGGCGCATGAGAAGTCTCTGACACCTGGGAGGAGCTTTATCCAAGTCATATGTGTTTATTAAGGGAACCAGTGGCTTGTGGTCTGTATGCAAGTGGAAGCTGTCCATGCCTGCAAAATGTTCACAGGCCCACACGCCTGCGAGACACTCCTTCTCAATCTGGGAGTATCTCCGCTCAGAGTCAGACAGCGTGCGTGAGCAGAATGCAACTGGCTTGAGCGTGCCGTCATGCTCTTGTAACAAAGCTGCTCCTAAACCGTGGCTGCTAGCGTCCGCACTTATGACTGTTTTTCTATTAGCATCGTAATATGCAAGTGCTGGGGCTGACACAAGCATAGCTTTAACCTCACTGAACGCTTTTTCTTGTTCTTCGTTCCACACCCACTCGTTCTCACTCTTGAGCAGGTCTGTGATCGGGTGGAGCTTTGTGGAGAGACCTGGAAGAAACTTCCCAACATAGTTAATGAGGCCAATAACCTGACGAAGACTTTCCACGTTAGTGGGACGTGGCATTTCTGTGATTGCTTTCACTTTCTCTGGATCAGGCTTCATGCCTTCTGCACTGATGATGTGGCCAAAGTACTGTATTTCTGACTTACCAAAATGACACTTGGCTTTATTGAGCTTTAAGCCACTGTCTCTTACAGTCCTCAGAACAGCATCGAGACGTCTGTCGTGCTCTTCTTTGTTTGACCCAAAAACGAGGATGTCATCCATCACCACCACGACTCCATCGTGGCCCTTCAGCAAGGCTGACATTTGTCTCTGGAAGATTTCTGGAGCCGATGTGATTCCAAACGGTAATCGTCGGAAACAGAATCTACCCATCGGTGTTATGAAGGTTGTCAGTTTTTGGCTGCTTTCTTCCAGAGGGATCTGCCAGAATCCACATGAGGCATCCAGAGTAGAAAACACTTTTGCTCCACCCAGCTTTGGAGCGATGTCCTCCAAAGTCGGCAGAATGTACCTATCATGCTTCACAGCGTTGTTCAGACGTTTGAGATCGACGCACACGCGCACTTGGTTCCTGTTCTTTTTCTCCACAGGGACCATTGGAGCACACCAGTCTGTGGGCTCCGTTACCTCCTCTATTATGCCCAGGGACAGCATACGCTTCAGTTCTGCCTCAACTTTGGGCAGGAGAGGGAATGGGACTCTATGTAGCGTTGTCAGGGAGTATGGCTCTGCATTAGCTTTCAGTTTAATCTTAACTGGATCACAGTCAAGCAGACCTATTTCCCCAAACACATCCTCCAACACGACTGCATTTATACTGTCTATTCTCTTTACCAAGCCCATCCTTTTGGCAACACTCCCTCCAAGCAGATTGTCAGCATAGGGGCCTGTTATGACAGTTATCCAATACCTGTGTTTCTGTCCCTTGTACTGAGTTGTAGCTAAAAACTTGCCTAAACACTGTACCTTGCCTCCTGGACTGGTAATGGGTGGTATGTTCCTCATTCGAACCAGTCGAGGGCGCTGTGGCAGAGCATTTAAAGAGGCTTGTGCCATTACTGTAATGTCCGCTCCTGTGTCGATCTTGAATTTCACTGTGCCAGCATTTACCGGTAACTCCACCATCCACTCGTTCCCAGAGTCAGGCTGTTCAATTACCGTTGGTGTATCATCAGTTACTGCACCAAGAAAAAACATGTCTCTGTCTGTTGTACTGTCGGATGATACAGTCACTTCTTTCAGTGCTCTTGTTTGACAAGCTGCCTCAAAATGTCCGATTTTATTGCACTTTCTGCATCTCTTGTTTTTAGCTGGACATGGATATGTTTTTCCATGATTTCTGTTGCAGCGGGAACAGGTAAACGAATACCTTGACTCACTCTGTTCCGGTTTTCTCCGCCATTTATTGTCACTATCGGGCTTTCTTGCTTGAAACTGCCGTCTTCCTTGTTTTACCGCGTCCACTGCGCAGTCCGCGCGCAAACTCGTGCTTTGCTGCTTGATTTGTTCATTCTGGCGTGCAATCTGAATTGCCCTTTCGAGCAAGAGGTCCGGTTCCAGCTGCAGCTTATGGGAAACATCAGTGTCCAAAATCACAATCACAATCCTGTCTCTGATTTGTTCATCTTTTGTGCCCCCGAACTCACAGTATTGTGCCAGCTCATAAAGGCTTCGGACAAAAGCCTCCACTGCTTCGCCTGGCTTCTGCACGCGCTTGTGAAAACATGCTCTGTCATGTATCACATTGCGCTTGGGCACAAAATGTTCGCTGAATTTTTCAATCACTGTTGAATAGTCAAGCTCCGGGCCAGCCGTCTCACCGTCGCTGTCCAAGTGCCTCCCGGTGTAATTGTACACGAACGAGTCATAAATTGCTTCTGCCTCTCTCCCCAAGGCGTAGAGAAGCGTGTTGACCTGAACTTCCCCGCTGTCTCTGTCCAGCTTCGAAGCTATCCGATAGCGGTCGAAGCGTTTGCGCCACATCGGCCATTCTGACGGTCGGGAAAAGTCAAACGGTTCGGGTGGTCCGAGCTTTGCCATTGTTCCTTATGCTGGCGTCCTCTCGTCCACTTCTGACACCATGTCATGTGTAGTAATGTTACACAAGGAAGTGAGACTCCATTGGCGATTGAACACGCTCTTTATTACTCGAGCACACACACTTGACAGCTAACTTCTAAAGCTAGGCTCTCGTGGGAACAGACGATGACGTAACTCTCGTGGGACTACGGTGTCCTGTAAGGCACACATAATGACATCATATCATATCATGACAATGGTCATCCAAGCACTCCGGAGGGTCTTCAACAAACATAACATCCATGTTCATTTCAAGCCATCCAACACGCTGAGAAAGAAACTGGTTCATCCCAAGGACAAAACACCTCAGCACAAACGGAGTAATGTAGTTTATGACATACAGTGCAATGAAGATTGCAGGGAACGAAGCATTGGTGAAACTAAACAACCTCTCCACAGGCACATGGCCCAACACAGAAGAGCCAGCTCCTCAGGCCAGGACTCAGTCGTACATCTGCCCCTCAAGGACAAGGGACACTCCTTTGAGGACAGCAAGGTTCAGATCCTGGACAGAGAAGAGCATTGGTATGAAAGAAGGGTCAAGGAAGCCATCTATGTTAAGCTTGAACACCCTTCTCTTAACAGAGGTGGTGGACTAAGACACCATTTGTCTCCTACATACAATGCTGTTTTGAATTCTCTGTCAAAACAAGTAAGACCTTACTCACACCAGACATCATGTGACTCTAACGACCCACAGCTGACCCATCACCCTAACGACTGTCAGGAACTAGGCTAACGATTGCCAGGAGGTACTGAACTGTCAGGTGATGGGAGAACAACTGCCAGGAACTAGACTAACAACCCTACTTGGGACCCTTTTGTGACTCCCGGACACACCACGACTGTAAGTGGCTTATATCTTCGAGCTCTTCCCCAGTCTGGTCAGAACTGAAGAAGCCTTTCAGAGGAGAGGTGAAACATCTTCAAGAATTTCTACCAGTCCAGTTGCCTTACGGATCAAGCTTTGGATTGCTATCTGACATGATCACTGATCACAACAACAACAACAGCTTGCAGCCGATAACCCTGTTCGGACAACAGATGGCGACGTTTCCCCATTAATAAACTTTCTCAAACTGTCCATGCCAGCTGCCACCTACTCCAGTTTCGAGCTGCAGCTCTTTGAGTTGAATGTCTCTTTTTCCGTGCTGTGCGCGGTAATTTACCGTCCTCCGAAATTTACTAAGGATTTCATGCGAGAGTTTGCGGACTTTCTTGCGGATGTAATGTTGGCATATGATCATGTTTTAATTTGTGGTGATTTTAATATACATGTATGCTGTGAAACCAAGCCCATGGTAAAAGAATTCCTGGATCTGATTAGTTCTTTTAATCTCATCCAGTCGGTGTCAGGTCCCACTCACGAAAAGGGGCATACTTTGGACCTCGTCTTGTCTTCTGGCTTAGGTTTGCATATCAATGAAATCTGTGATACATGTATTTCAGACCTGTCCTCCTGCGCGCTACAGCCGAGTAATTAACCGCCACGTTATGTCACAGTTCTCAGCTGTTTATGAAGGCTCTGTGATTTATAATATGGACGGTTCTGATGCTCTCTGTGCTGATGAGATTGTGAATCTCTTTAACACAACCTGCACAAGCACTTTGGACTCTGTGGCTCCACTGAGGATGAGACGCACTAAGGCATCTTCGGAGCCCTGGCTTAATGACTCCACCCGTGCCCTCAGGCGTGCATGCCGGCAAGCTGAGAGGAAGTGGAAGATGGACAGGCTCCAAGTGTCATATGAAATCCTTTAGCGTTGTCTTTGTGATTACCAGAAAGCAGTTAAATCTGCAAAAACTAATTTTATTTCAAACATGGTTTCAAATAACTGTCATAGGCCCCAGGTTCTTTTTAGTGTCTTTAACTCTTTTGTAAACCCATGTGATTCAGCTCCTGTCACACCTTCTGTGGTCCTATGCAACAACTTCCTTCAATTCTTTGTTGAAAAAATTGCTGTCTTAAGATCATCCCTAGACACACCCACTGATCCAGACACCTCTATCCCTCTTATGTGCTCAGCTGCCTTGGACCAGTTTGAGCCCATATCACTCTCCTCCTTATCAGAGGTGGTTCACCATCTGCGGCCTACATGCTCCCCCTCAGATAGCATCCCCTCTCGTCTTCTTAAGGAAGTATTTGACACCCTTGGACCATGTATTTTGTCTCTAATGAATACGTGTCTTGCCTCAGGCTGCTTCCCGGCTGCCTTTAAACATGCTGTAGTGCAGCCCCTGAACAAAAATCTTGATCCCTCTGCTCTTACAAACTTCAGGCCCATTTCTAAACTCCCCTTTTTATCTAAAGTTCTGGAGAAAGTGGTTTTTACCCAGCTGCAGACTTTTTTAGCAGATCATGACATTTATGAAAAGTTTCAGTCTGGTTTTAAAGCACGTCACAGCACAGAAACTGCACTTTTAAGAGTTTTTAATGATGTGATTTTAACTGTTGACTCGGGTGACTCTGTCATTTTGGTACTTATAGACCTATCTGCTGCGTTTGACACTGTCGACCACACAATTCTCCTGTCACGCCTTGAGAGTTGTGGAATTAAGGGTTTAGCACTCAGTTGGTTTCAATCCTACCTGACAGACAGAAGTTTCTCTGTCCATTTGGGAGATTTTTCCTCTGGGACAGCCCCTCTTACTTGTGGTGTTCCTCAGGGGTCTGTTTTGGGCCCTATCCTGTTCTCATTGTATATGCTGCCCCTGGGATCTATTTTCCAGAAATATGGCGTCTCATTTCATTGTTATGCTGATGATGTGCAAATTTATATGCCGTTCAGCTTAAAGAGGAATGGATCCCTGCAGTCCTTGTTCAACTGTTTGAAAGAGGCACATCACACCTGTGCTGCGTGCTCTCCACTGGCTTGATTTTAAAGTTGCTCTTTTAACATACAAGGCCCTAAATGGATTGGCACCATCCTACTTGGCTGATCTTCTCCATGCTCACAACCCAACCCAAGCACTGAGGTCAACAAATCAGCTGCTCCTGGATGTGCCTAAAAGTCGCCTTAAAACCCGGGGAGACCGAGCCTTTGCAGCAGCGGCCCCCAAGCTCTGGAATGGCTTGCCACTCCAATTAAGATCGGCCCCAACTGTTGAATGTTTTAAATCTTTGTTGAAGACCCATCTCTTCTCTTTGGCCTTCTACTCATGAAGAGGACATTAATATCCTGTTATGTTGTTGTTTATTGTTGTCTTCATGTAATTTTTACTTTTTACCTTGTAAAGCACTTTGGCCAACACTGGTTGTTTTAAATGTGCTATATAAATAAAGTTGACTTGACTTCTCGATTGATGTGCCTGTGGACTGAAGGGATTGACTCAGAGTTATATCAAAAGTAAAATTAATGTTTGGCTCTGGGAAACATTCTGGGCTTGAGCTCTTAGCTGTGTCTGTTGGAGCTGCGGCCAGGGGCGGAGCTTACGGGGGGCTGGGGGGGCAGCGCTCCCCCGTGAGCTCAGGGTGAAGGGGGGCCCAGGGGGCTGGGGGAGGCAGGCCCCTCCTGCGGGCGGGCGGGCGCACTCGGCAATGGTGCTGTGAGCTCCATTGGTAGAGCTGAATATGTTCTAAATTCAAGCGGAGCTGTGGTATCAGTGTGTGTGGGGTTATATAGGTTGCCCCAGTCAGGATGAGTCATGGTTGGTTAAAACCTAACTATAAGACTGACTTGAGTCGTGTAGTTGAGTGTAAAATATTGAATAAAATGTAGTACCGCATGACTGGTTTCACTTTCACTCTCACTGTTTGAATTTACAAGTGGATCGCAGATATTGTCTCCCAGTGGATTTTGGGTAAAACAGTCATCAACCCAAACGTCATCATCCGTCACTTGTCTACAAAGTGCAAGCTAGGTGGAGCATTTTGATAAACCAAACATGAGTGGCAATTTGTATAAACATAAAAGTGGAGCGACAAAGCACAAAGAAAAGGAAAAAAGAGAAGAAGGAAAAAGCAAGTTACAAAAACTGGACACCGCCAATACTGGCAGCACAGTCAGGGAGCCAGATTTACAGGCAGCAATCTAACAATCATTACACTACAGTCTAAACAATGTGTGAGTGAGTTGTAAGATGCTGATATTCTTATTGTAGTAGCCCAGCCACCTAGCTTATATCCCCTTCTTTCTCCATTGGCTGTATAGCGGTGATGGGTAGAGCCAGACCTAGTAGTTGACCAGCAGCCCCCCTCCTCACTCGCACTTGACACTGGAAATGAAGGCAGCAGGTCTCCTCCTCCCGCTGCAGGTGACACGCAGACCACGGATGATGAAAACCCTTCTCGGGAGGGTTTTCTGACTGATTGGGCCAATTTTTCTGAAAACATCCAGGACGCCAACATTAAAAGATACATCCTTAAGATGGTCCCATGCAGACCCAAAGGTCCATTTCCCACTGATAAAGACAATCGGTGTTTTTCTGATACCTATTACACCTCTACCACTAAAGTTGGGATGAAGCTTCCCCGCAGCTGGATGTGCTATTCCCCAAAATTAGACTGCTGTTACTGTGAGCCTCGCTGGCTTTTTGCAAACCGAAATGCCCCTTACTACAGTAACGCATGGGTAAATGGAATAAGAGACTGGAAACATCTTTCTGCCAAAATTGAGAAGCATGAATCCACGCAAATACAACTTGGTGCATGCATAGTATACAAGCAGTGGAAACTCAACGACACACTAGACGCCGAAATGGAAAAGAATATGCATAATGCAGCCTTGTTTTGGAGACAAGTCGTGGAGCGCATTGTAAACGTGACTCTTACTCTGGCTTCATGCAACCTGGCATTCAGGGGGCACGGGGAGATTCTTGGCAAGGGTAATGCTGGCAACTTTTTGTCAATAATCAAATTATTAGCTTGCTACGACCCTGTTTTGAAAGAGCTAATCAACCGACCAGAAGGGTCAGTGAAATACCTAAGTCACCAGATTCAAGATGAGATTATTTACATATTATCTCAACGTGTTAAAGGTGACATATCAGGCTTTTTTCATCAATATATATTGGTCTAAGAGGTCCCCAAAACATGTCTTTAAAGTTTATGTTAAAAAAAACACAGAAACTTTCTGAAGGATTGGTCACAGATTTAGTGTGTCTTGTTGTTTTATTTATCAGTATGTAGACGTGTGTCTTGGTACACAGCTACGAACATGTAGATATGTGGCTATGCTAACTAGTGCTAGCACTTATCCATGATAAATACAAATCATCCACTAGATCTTCAAATCTGCAGACGTGGGGAGTAAAACCGACCTCTGCCATAAAGGCAGCAGGATCTTTCTGAACCATTGGTCATAGATTTAGTGTTTCTTGTTGTTTTATTTGTCAGTATGTCGACGTGTGTCTTGGTACACAGCTACAGCTACTAACATGTAGCTATGTGGCTATGCTAACTAGTGCTAGCACTTATCCATGATAAATACAAATCATCCACTAGATCTTCAAATCTGCAGACGTGGGGAGTAAAACCGACCCCTGCCAGAAAGGCAGCAGGACCTTTCTGAAGGATTGGTCACAGATTCTGTGTTTCTTGTTGTTTTATTTGTCAGTATGTCGAAGTTTGTCTTGGTACACAGCTACAGCTACATGTCGTAGCTGTAGCTATGCTAACTAGCGCTAGCACTTATCCATGATAAATAAAAATCATCCACTAGATCTTCAAATCTAAAAGACGTGGGGAGTAAAACCGACCTTTGTGTTTATTAAGACAGCCTACAACTAGCATGCCTCCCTCCTAAGCTCCTTGTTAGCACACGTGTGCAGGTAATGAAAAACGGAGGATGAGTTGAGTTGTATTTTATACAGTCTATGGGCTGAACAAGCTCCGAGCTCTGACTCCGTGACAGACCGGATATTGTTGTTACGTAACAAAAACACTGAAGTCTGAAACGGCTGGTTTCACACACATTTACAGAAAGGTGGAGAAATCAGAACAGGGGCAGAATGGATTCTTTTCATTCTCGGGGGGTTTGTAGACATGCCAGGGAAACATATTTCAGGTAAAGAACCATTAAAAAGTCCATTTTGCATGATATGTCACCTTTAAGGGTGGCATCATTAATGAAATAAACGAAGCCCCGTTTTATTCCATTATCATGGACACAACTCAAGATGTGTCAAAGATAGACCAGCTGAGCCAGGTTTACCGTTACGTGACTGTTGTTAAGAATGACACGGATACCGCAACAGATATAAAAATTAATGAAGTGTTTATGGGTTTTGAAGCAACTGTGGGCTCCTCAGCTTCAGAGCTTGAAAACCAAATCCTGGGCTCAATAGAGAAAAACGGAATAGATCTGTCAAAGTGCCGTAGACAGGGCTATGACGGGGCCGCGAATATGAGTGGTGTGTATTCAGGCATACAGGCAAGAATAACAGAGAAGGAGCCCCTTGCCCGTTATGTTCATTGCGCTGCTCATAATCTCAATAATCTAGCTCTCAACGATTCTGTTAAAAACTTCCCTGGAGTGAAGCAGTTCTATGACACTGTAGAGATGCTGTACAACTTTTTTGGTCACAGCATCAAACGATAAGTTAATGACGCCAGAGAGCAGAAATGTCAGATTAAAACGCCTCTGTCCCACTCGTTGGTCTTCTCGACATGATGTGCTTTTTGCTTTAAGGCACAGATATGGAGACATTATGAGAGCCCTCGTCAAAATATCCCTGACCAGTGACAAAAAAGAGGAGCGTGGTGAAGCAAGTGCGCTCAAGAATGCCATAAGCAAATTTTCTTTCATATTTTTGGTCAACGTGCAAACCAAGATTCTGGAATATATAAACGCTGCCTCACAGTTACTGCAAGCTAAGGACGCGGATATTCTGAGAGCATCTACTCTACTGAAAAACGCCATCAGTGTGTTGATGGAGTTTAGAGAGTAATTTGATGAGGCTAAGTCTGCCACTCTTGCTCTAGCTACTAAATGGGGAAGTCAAACGCAATTTGAAACAATCAGGGCCAGAAAGGTTAGTGATGAACTTTGATGAACTTTCTGAAGTTCAGAGAGCAACAAAAAAACTAATTTTCTTACCAACTAACTAATTTACTTAACAGCCAACCAACTAACTAATTTACTTAACAACCAATTAACTAATTTACTTAACAGCCAACTAACTAACTAATTTACTTAACAACTAAATAACTAACTAATTTACTTACCAACCAACTAACTAATTTACTTAACAGCCAACTAACTAACTAATTTACTTAACAGCCAACTAACTAACTAATTTACTTAACAACTAAATAACTAACTAATTTACTTACCAACCAACCAAAAAACTCATTTACTTATCAACCAAATAACTAACTACTTTACTTATCAACCAACTTATTTACTTAATAAACAACTAACTAATTTACTTACCAACCAACCAACTAACTAGTTTACTTACCAACTAACTAATTTACTTACCTACCAACCAACCAACTAACTAATTTACTTACCTACCAACCAACCAACTAACTAATTTACTTACCTACCAACCAACCAACTAACTAATTTACTTACCAACCAACCAACTAGCCTATTTAAAAAAAATCACTACAAAGGAGCAGGTGTAAGTCTGCAGAGTCAGTTTAGTCTGCCTGTTCCAGACAAGCAGCAACCGCAGGTCTAAAAATATGAGTCCAATGCGGAAGTGTTAAAAGCTGCAGTTCATGGAGGATCCGCTTGAGGCTGGCTCCGGAAGTCACCTACACATGAATGGGAAAAAGACGATGTTTACAGCAGAAATAACATGTTTACAGTCTGGTACAAAAGATGAGTGTAGTCTGAATAGCTCATTTCTCGATGTCCTCTCACTGTGAGGGGGGTGATTTTTTTTTCTAACGTGGCAATTTCAAAGATATTGAGATTACTAGTCTTCCAATGAGAGGCACAGCTGACTGTGGGAACACTGCAGCTGTTGGCTAGGAGGCTCAAACTCCGCCCCGTCACACTGGCTCGACAGAAGCAATATGGCTGCCACCGCCGATTGGTCTCAAAACAGCTCTTCAGAAACAGATGGGTGACGTCACGGATACTACGTCCATATTTTATCCAGTCTATGGTTCCAGATAATAAAAGCAGAAAGAGTAACGGTCACAGAGCTCAAACATGGCTACACGAGGCAGCATGTCTTATTTGAAGGATGATGGATGGAAGCTCATTTCAAGGTCAGCCTGTTTTCACTTGCACAAAATTTTAAAAATCAGAAACATCATGTGTCAGAGCCAAGCAGAAAAACTAGTCCATGCATTTCTTCCCCCCAGGTTAGATTACTGCAATTCCCTTTTATCAGGCTGCCCTGATCTAAAGACTCTAAATGATCAGACACCTTTGAATCTTAAAAAGCTCAGGTGGAGACACAGGTGTAAGTTTTAAAGAGAAGTGGGTTTTTATTTTACCTAAAATTAGGCAAACCAAATTCACAAACCAAAATTATAAGAACCAGGTCTATAAAAGAGGTCAACTTAACATAACTCAATTTAACACAACAAAAGGTGAAGTGTGAGCTAAACAATCAGACCTGACACAATGAGACATCAAGGAACTTATATAGTGGTTGAGCCAAACCAAGTTTAACTCAAGGGGTGAAGACAATGGATGCTTAATCAAACTGAATTCAAAGTAATACTAACTAAACCCAATCCACGATGTGTAATGATACGATGTGTAATGATACGATGTTTAATGATACAATGTTTAATGATACGATGTTTACTGATACGAGGTTTAATGATACGATGTTTAATGATACGATGTGTAATGATACGATGTTTAATGATACGATGTTTAATGATACGATGTTTAATGATACGATGTTTAATGATACGATGTTTAATGATACGATGTTTAATGATACGATGTTTAATGATACGATGTGTAATGATACGATGTTTAATGATACGATGTTTAATGATACGATGTTTAATGATACGATGTTTAATGATACGATGTTTAATGATACGATGTTTAATGATACGATGTGTAATGATACGATGTTTAATGATACGATGTGTAATGATACGATGTTTAATGATACGATGTTTAATGATACGATGTGTAATGATACGATGTTTAATGATACGATGTGTAATGATACGATGTTTAATGATACGATGTTTAATGATACAATGTTTACAATATAATGTTTAATGATACAATGTGTAATGATACGATGTTTAATGATACGATGTTTAATGATACGATGTTTAATGATACGATGTGTAATGATACGATGTTTAATGATACGATGTTTAATGATACGATGTGTAATGATACGATGTGTAATGATACGATGTTTAATGATACGATGTGTAATGATACGATGTTTAATGATACAATGTGTAATGATACGATGTTTAATGATACGATGTTTAATGATACGATGATTAATGATACGATGTTTAATGATACGATGTGTAATGATTCGATGTTTAATGATACAATGTTTAATGATACGATGTTTAACGATACTATGTTTAACGATACTATGTTTACGATATGATGTTTACGATGCAATGTTTACAATACAATGTTTACAATACGATGTTTAGGATACGATGTTTAACGATACGATGTTTAACGATACAATGTTTAACGATACAATGTTTAACGATACAATGTTTAACGATACTATGTATACGATAAGATGTTTAAAGATAAGATGTTTAAAGATACGATGTTTAATGATACAATGTTTAACGATACGATGTTTACGATACAATGTTTAACAATACGATGTTTACGATACGATGTTTAAAGATACGATGTTTAACAATACGATGTTTACGATACGATGTTTAAGATACGATGTTTAACGATACAATGTTTAACGATACTGTGTTTAACGATACTATGTATACGATAAGATGTTTACGATACGATGTTTAACGATACTATGTATACGATAAGATGTTTACGATACGATGTTTAACGATACAATGTTTAACGATACGATGTTTAACGATACAATCTTTAAGATACAATGTTTATGATACGATGTTTAACGATACAATGTTTAACGATACGATGTTTAACGATACGATGTTTAACGATACGATGTTTACGATACGATGTTTACGATACAATCTTTAAGATACAATGTTTACGATACAATGTTTACGATGTTTAATGATACGATGTTTACGATACGATGTTTAGCGATCCAATGTTTATATACAAGGTTTAATGATACAATGTTTAACGATACAATGCACCTGTATCGTCCCACTGTGGAGGTTTTTCGCTCATGTACCTTTCATATCTATTTCTGTATTTATTTCCCTTTCTTGTATTTTCATAGTTTAGTAGTAAAGCTATTGTGGTGGAAAATTTGTATTGCACATTAGGTTCAAATGATAAGCCATAGTCAGTTTCTGTTTCTGCTCATTATTTTAGTTCATTAGTTCAGGAATGTACTTTTATGTCCAACTTTGATGTGCAAGTTCTGCTTATCTGAAATGGAAAGGTTGGTTTCGATCATGCTAAGTGTGACTCATGCATTCCTGTTACTCTGTGCAGAAAACACCCGAGAACTCTGTCTCGGGGAGCTCTTTTGCAGATTGCGTCTGTGCTCTGTGAAACAAGTTCCTCTTTCTTGCAAGATTGAATAAAATACACACAAAGACAAGACCTGACTCAAGATCCATTTAGCCTATTGATTGTTACAGAAAATCCACAACACTGTGATCAGCTCACTGTTGGAAATGTGCTGTAGAAATAAAGAACACTTGACATTATTTCGTAGTAAAATGTGTGTTTCTTTATTTCTGACAGGTTGATGATCGATACAATCTGTGGTCTGTATCTCCAGCGTCTGAAAACCAGGGAAGATCATATCCTTACAAATACTGAAAACGGGGCCAAATGAGAGGGGTCGGGTGCTCTCCTTACTCCATGGAAAGAAGAAAGGTCTCCAACACTTCTCGGGCTCACTAGTCAATGTATTCTATCTTTCATATTTAACTAAACAAAACCAGTGTGAAACAACAACAGGTGGTTTTATGGGAGGTTGTATGCAAACTATCTTATAGCTGATGCAGGAACTTTATACATATATGAGAGTTCTATCGATACTCACATCTAACTCAACAGAAAATCAAATAACCATTCCCAGGTAAATAAAGGAGACAACTGCAACACACTGCTCATCAGCCAGGCTCATGCACAAGTCCTACAAGCCCCGAGCTGTTTGATCTGTGCTCCTGTGACTCTTTAACAATGCAGGATAGATGGAGAAACACACAATGCAGCTGTCATTCACACTGGTGGAGTTTTTAAAACCAACAGCTTTCTCTGAGTGTTAGACTTTAAGTCTGCAGATAGCATCCTTCATGATGAAATATCCCACAACAAACCCCATGTGGCTACAAAATGAACGATCCAACTTTCATGTTGAGGAGTGAGAATGCAGAAACTATAAGCACACAGAGAGAGACAACACTGAGAGAAGTTTACAGTATGTACACTTTAATGGTAAAAGAATATTAAAACAAGTTAAAATGTGAAGTTATAATCTTAAAAAAGTCTCTATAAAGGCATATTCTCTCTGTTATACAATAGGAAGAAGACTTCAATCATCAGCTTAGTGCCTTGAGTCTTCCACCAATGGCTTTGTTTCCACACAGGCTGAATGGAAAGAGGTGATCGACTGTACAATGAGGTCATTCAGCGTTGTTTCCCTCTTTCATGTGTTTTGTTCCAGTTTGATTGGAAGTTTTAGATTTCTTTGAACCTGGAATAAAAATAAGAACAATACAAGTTAGTTAGTTTGAGAATGAGATTTAAACACACACAGTGCGATCACTACAGAAGAGGATTAGGACAACTGAAAAAAAAAAAAATCAAATTAAGGTCTACCACTCGACCACTCTATGTCAAATTATGAACAGAGACCCAACACCAAGACAGGATGAGACTCAGTCTGACCCCACCTTAATCCACCATGAGCATTGCACCTCACAGTATTTAGCTAGTTACAGCGGAGAGGACAAACTTCCTTTAACAGGCAGAAACCTGGAGCAGAACCAGACTCATGTTAGACACACATCTGCTTCGACCTTTACCTTAATACCTGTTCTAAATGCGCACAACAGAATACAGTGGAGGCTGGCTTGACCACAGTCCTGCTGTACTCTTCCTGCATGCCATAAAGTGAAAGTGACACTCTCCCTGAATGTCAGGAAAACAAACCTTCATAATTCTGACATTTTTCTCATAATTCTGACTTTAATCTCAGAATATAAGAAAATAAAACATTTTGACCTCAATTTTTTCCTCAGTGGCCCTAATCCTCCTCCGTAAATCAAATACCACATCCCTGCTTTACTATGTTTGTGTCAGTAAGTCTAAGCTAAGCTAAGCTATAAACACTGAAATCATGTGAGAGTCCTTATTCAAAAGTCAAACCATTCAAAATAAAGATATGAAAATATTCAATAATAATATTGATTATTATAAAAACACTGAGATTTTGTAAACATGTTGGGACAACACTGTGACACTAACCCACAGCCATGCAGGAGACTCACCCTCTGGTCCGAGGGGCCCGCCCACACCAACCCTGAGCTTCCTTGTAAACAAGCCTGGACAAAAACTAAAGACAAACAGTGTGTCAGTCAGAGTGTCATTATAAAAACAACAGGAACATCAGAACACAGAATATGGAGCAGATTAAAGAGGGATATCAGTGTTTCTTACCACGCAGGCCAAGAGGTCAGAAGTGATGAGCATGTAGAAGACGTTGTTCCAGCCGGTGGGAGAGATCACGCCAGCTAACAGAGGACCCAAAGCAGCTCCTACAGAAAACACACCATCATCAATAAAAGGCCTATTCAGTGTTTTAAAAAGAGATATTGTTCACAGTATGAATCGTTATTCTCATTCATTGTTGTTGTGTTTCTTCATTTTCATTTAAAACACACACTAGTTTAATTCTTCATTTAACATATCACTCCACATTTTAAAATCATCCTCACAACCTCTGAGTGACATTCAGTCACTTATTTCTTATTTAACACGTAGTAACGTCCTGATGACTGAAATACAACAGTTTAGTTTTCATTCAATTCTGGGACAAATGGTCCTCTAAAGACCTCGAGGATCAGGAACTACTGGTAGCTATAACTGTTGAATTTCTTATGGCAGTACTGTGAGGACAGGACAGAAGGTTGGCTGGTTTTTGACCCTGATTAGAGTAGCTTCAGGGATGTAGCGCTCATAAAACATCAAGATGAAGTTGCTGGGTCTCGGTTTTTCAGCCCCAAACATACCGACTGATCCAGTCCCGTCAATGATTGCAGTCACTGTTGACAGAGCCCTGGAGTTCCCTCTCAGACTCTCATGTGTTCCCTGTTGAAACAAACAAATGAAGTAAGTCAAGAATCAAGAAAGCTTTATTGCCAAGTGAGCTCGCACACACACAAATTTGATGTGGTGATTGGAACACTGGTACTTAATAAGACAGTAAGGACAATAAATATAAAAACCTAAAAAACTAATCTAAAAATTTGAAATAAAAATACTATCAGTACAAAGAAAAGTATAGAAGTACTTTTAAAGACATGAATAAATTAAATTAGCCTCAGCCAGAGTGCACATTTTAGCGGTACATGAATCTACATTTGAAATCAATCTCCACTGTAGGTAATGACGATTATAGAAACTATGTTTGTGATATTTTAAAGCTCAACAGATGGCATGGACATAAAACAGTGGATTTCCCATGATGCTTTAAGTCTTACCAGGTCAGCAGATACAGCAGTAGTGATGAGGGCGTATGGTCCATTCACCAGGCCTCCACACAACAGCAGCATACCTACAAAAGGTCAAATATACTGTTAATAAAGGCTACACCTGTATATTATTATTAAATCAATGTTTTTAGATCTTCTCCATATAAAACTGAAGCTACTGTCACACAGTGGTGGACAAAGTCCGACTGATGTTGTGCACATAAACTGGAACGCTCAGGCCTTCACACACAGGAGCAAATTCAGTGCGAGACTGACCCCCCCTATATGCACCACAGAACCCCACAGGAAGTCATTCCTGCCTGTGGACATCAAACTGTACAACTCCTCCCTCTGATCACTGAACTATAACCTGTACTCAGTGCAATAACCATGTAATACACTGTTCAATATCCCTGCCACGTTAACATCCTTATAGATATCGCTTTCATTCCCAGCACTGCTGTTCAAAATAAATTCTAACTATATATATATACTTTATTTTATATTTTATTTTATTAAATTCTATTCTATTCTATTTTATTTTATTCCAGAATATTTTATTTTATTTTATACTAGTCCTATTCTATTCTATTTTATTTTATGTTATTTTATTTTATGTTATTTTATTTTACCTTATTCTATTCTACTTTATTTTATTTTATTTGATTCTATTTTATTTTATTCTATTCTACTTTATTTTATTTTATTTTATTCTATTTTATTTTATTCTATTCTACTTTATTTTATGTTATTTTATTTTACCTTATTCTATTCTACTTTATTTTATTTGATTCTATTCTATTTTATTTTATTCTATTCTACTTTATTTTATTTTATTCTATTTTATTTTATTCTATTCTACTTTATTTTATGTTATTTTATTTTACCTTATTCTATTCTACTTTATTTTATTTGATTCTATTCTATTTTATTTTATTCTATTCTACTTTATTTTATTTGATTCTATTCTATTTTATTTTATTCTATTCTACTTTATTTAATTTAATTTAATTTAATTTAATTGTATTCTAATTGTTTTATTTTATCTCATTTTATTCATATTTATATCTTATTTTATTCCTTCTTCTATTCATATTTTGACTTTCTTACATACTGTTTATAAGAGCTCTGTAATGACCGAATTTCCTTTCCCGGGGTAAATAAAGTATTTCTGATTCTGATTTAGTTCAAACTGGTGTCAAGAGCTGTATGAGGGAACAACAAGACCGAGGAGAAACAGGAGTTACAACACTCAGACAGCTGTGGAGATACAGGCTCGTAACCCAACCTTAAAGGGACGATTGTTTCACGATCCCTTACAGATAAAACCACCACCGTGACTCAAATCTCAGCTGGTGCTGTTGCTGAAACCTCAGGTGTTCCTTCTTCCTGGACAAAGTAAAACACTAGGGCTGTCTGACAAGCTATTTCTTTAAACTGTAATTAATCTCCTGATCATCCGTAGTTAGTTAGATAATTACAAATAAATCACACATTTTAAAATCTCCTCGAAATGTACCTTAAAGGGATCTTTTTCAAGTGTTTAATACTCTTATCATCGGGGATCAGACAAATATGATAGCTCTATACAGATGTACTTCTATTATTGTTGCAACAATCCAAAACTGTGACAATCAAGCCCAACAAGCAACAACATAATACTAACACAATGTAGTGCATCTTTACACCTGTGCAGAATAAACAGGTCAGGTACATTTCCATCACTCAAAGATCAGTCTCTGGATTCTTCACACTTACAGCAAATAGTCTCACACATTGTTAAACCTCACATGGTGTAAATTAAAGGCTACACTGGATAGTTTGCAACGGAGAGACGCTGCATCGGTTGTCTGCTAGGCCAGCAAGTGGTATTTGAGACTCAACATACTCCAGTGGTAACCCAATTCACATCGACAGTAAATGCAACTCATTTCGGCCTTCCTGAAAGAACAATTTAGCAAAGCTTTGAAGCTGATCCTGCCGGACCCATTTCTGCTCGAGGAGGTTTCTTTCTCCTGCCCTCCAAATCATTAAATCTACACCACTTCCTGATTTCCACGGCGGGCCGAGGTTTATAATCACAGACGGCGTGTGTTAATCATGCATCAAAAGAATGAGTGGCGTTAAAAGGAATTTGCATTATCGCATTAACTTTGACAGCCCTAAAAAAAGCAAAATACTAAGACAAGAAATACAGACAAGTCTTACCTATTGTAGTACCAAGACTTCTTTGTCCAATGTGGTTATAGAGGAAAAGCTGAAAACAAACAAACACAGCAGTTAGTAGATATCACAAATTCACATCCATAGAGCTAAAAGGAGCCATGAAGCTAACGGTTAAAGCTTGAGGAATGAAGTCAACGCTAAAGTGTAGTTGAGACTAGTAAAGGAAAGGAAAACCTCATGAACATCTATGAAGGAATGCCCACTTTAAAGGGAAACACACGTTTACAGCCTGGTACAGAAACAGCTTTGGTCTACTCTGTTTGGCCCACCACTGATCCGTTCTGAAGATATTAGGTGTAAGAGTTATTCATACACTTCATTATGGAGCCAGGTTGACTGACAGGTGTAGATGTTTGCCTGGTGGCTTAAGGCCTGCTTCAACCACACTTCTTTGCCTGTGTCTGGGTTGACTGAAAGTATGGTTGAATCAGCTTTTCCAACATGCAGACCGCCATCATCCCGCTTCATAACTCCTCCTCAGAAACCACATTATGTGATGTTACTGAGACTATTTACATGTTTGTGGTTGAAAGGTAATACTGTGAATGTGTTGATGCTCACCATGGGGGCAGCAGTGAGCAGCATGACACAGCAGGTTGTCGCTCTTCCACCAGTGTAGTCAGACACAAGGCCAGCCGTGATGCCTCCTGGAGACACAGAGCACAGGTTGATATTTTTAAACCAAGAAACCAAAATTCAAGATGAAACGTCAGACTTTTAATAAGGATAGGATGGAAATGGTCACACATCATTTTCATGAGGTACAAGGAGGAAGACAAGTGTTGAGAATCATGAGGGGTTTACTTTGTATTGTAGGTGTAAATATGAAGATAGGATAGGAGGATTTGCTTTGTGGGAATGCTCTCGTATAAGAAAGAAAATAGTGAATAAAGGGATTAGATAAGTTTAACTTCTTTCTACTCCTTTTCACACATGTAAAGTAAAATGGCACATTGAAAATTATGGACTGGACCTCAACCCCATCTAGCAAATTTGGGGCGATTTAGAATATAAACTGGATCTATTTTACATATAAAGGAAAGCCTTTGGCTTGAGTTGTAGAAGGCATGGGATGACATAAGTGTTGAAGTTCTCAGGAAATATAGTGATATTATGCCAGTGAGATGTGCTGCTGTAATGCTGCAAAAGGTGGGCATACAATATATTAAATTAGAATGCGATGAAAACACTAGGACTCACTTCATCTGATATTTGTTGTGCTCAGAGCAACCAGCTGCATGTTTATGAACACTATAAAATGAAATCATGTTTTGGAGGCAATAAAAAGGTCAATATATTCAGACCTGTCAGGTGTTCTAATCATTTTAGCCACCACTGTATGTCACAGACAGGTATCCTGCTGATTAAAAGGTGCTATGATCAAGGCTCAGGGCTTACCCACGATTCCTCCGGCATCAAACAGAGTGGACATGTCTCCTGCTTCCTTTGCATCAAAATGGGCTGAAATTGAAACAAAAAGCCACTACTTTGAAAATGTCTTTGCATGATGTGGATCATTCGAGATGACATGAGTGATGTTTATCTCATTAGATAGAAATAAAGCCTGTGTGTCAATACTCACCAACATTAGAGATGTAGAGAGGCAGCCAGTACAGAAAGGTGTAGCTGACCAGCTTGGCGAAAAGCAGACAGAGAGAAAACTCCACCACGCCCTGGGTGAGACACAACACCATAAAAACATATTAACCCTGCTGTTATTCTCAAATTTCACTGATCTGTGCATTCTTCTATATGTCAGCTCCACTCCTATGTTGTGGGAATCATCAATGTCTTCACAGGACACTACTCCCCACAGTACAGTAAATATCAATGTTCTCATGGGAAAGAAATCCCCCCCTGTCCCATGTTGTTTAACCCCTCAGAAGTTCTCACAGTACGACAGGTGTGGTGATGTCAGGTTAGGGCCCTAAAGCACAGGGGTTCCCAAAGTGTGGGTCGGGACCAGCCGGGGGGTCGGGAGATGTCTTTTAGAATGTTTTTTTTTTTTAAGTTATCTAAAAATAGTACATTTTACTCATTATAGTGAAACATATCGTTAAAAATAGAAGCTGTACTTGAAATAAAACCTTGAAAATATAAAATGTAATGAGTTTTCTGACTTTCTTTGTTTCCAGATGACTCCTAAGTTTAGGGTTAGTGAACAGTTAATTATCAAAAGCATCAGTAGCAGCAGGTTCATTCATAACAGCACAGGAAACACAGACACATGCTCATATAGTAGGGTCATTTTCTGCAGACCAGCTAAATGAAGACACATTAAATCACTTTGAGGGACAGTGGGGGTCGTGAGTCTTTAGTTTGAGAACCCCTGTTTTAAACAGCTAAAACAGCCAGGGGTCAAATTGACCCCAAGGAACACGGATGCATTTAAAACGTTTGGAGGAAATTGGAACACATCATCTTATTATTTTTTTCTGTTTACCCAGTTGTCCCCTTTGAATTAGGGAAAAGTCATGAAATATGTTAACCATATTTTTAGAGATGTTAAACATTGAATGGGGTCAAATTGACCCCAAGGATAACAGGAGGGTTAAAAAACCATATGTGCAAAAATGCTTTCCTTTTTTTATTCCATAAGTAACCTTTTAAGACACACTGCAAAGAAAGAGGAGCAGAAAACTGCATTTGACTCTGCTTAAAATAAATCAAGTGTCATGGTAGATTCTTAGTTACAGCAAGAGACCAGAGATTAATTTGTAAAACTTAAATCAATGTGAATTTTGTCAGTCTCTTAGAATTCATGAAAAAAGGTTCCCATGCTTGTATTTTTAATTAATCTTAGTCATTTTAATATTTCTCATAACATGAATTTCTATTTGTAGTAAACAAAGGCAAACCTGATGCTTGTATTATTCTTTATACCACCACCAGAGGAGGTAAAGGAGTAAGGATCCTTAATTTAGTGGGTTACAGTGTACAAGTCAAACTCTATGAATTCAGAATATCAAAAATACTTCATCACTAAAAGACAATGTTTAAAAATATAAAATACTGAAAATAAACTGTTTCAAATCAAACACATTCAAACAGAACAGTTTGGAAACACCTTCTCATTCAGGGGTTTGTATTTATTGTAATGATTGTAAACACTGTAGATTAAAACTGAAGACATCAAAACTATGAAAGAACATATATGGAATTATTGAATGAACCAAAAAGTGTTAAACAAAGCAGAATCTGTTTTATATTTTAGATTCTGTAAAGTAGCCCCCTTTTTCCTTCATGACAGCTTTGCACACTCTTGGTATTCTCTCAGTCTGCTTCATGAAATGGTCTCCTGGAATGGTTTCTAATGAACATGAGCCTTGTCAAGAGTTCATTTGTAGAATGACTTGCCTTCTTAATGTGTTTGAGACCATCAGTTGTGTTGTTCAGAGGTAGGGTTAGTACACAATGGATAGCCCTATTTAACTACTGTTGTAATCCAGATTATGGCAAAACCAGATTATTTCATAGTTTTGATGTCTTCAGTATTAATCTACAATGTTGAAAATAATTAGAATAAATAAAAACCATTGAATGAGAAGGTGTGTCCACACTTTGAGTGGTAGTGTTTAAAAGGTTTCCACTCACAGGTATACTGAGAGCTCCACAGAAACTGATGGCCTCAGTGTGCTCTGCCGCCACGACCTCCACAGGCTCGGCAGAGATGGCACCGTTACCGTTACCGTTCCCGTTCCCGTTGCTGGTCCTGTCAGTGTGGGACGCAGTCCGCAGGAGAGGCTCAGTCTCACTGTTCTCCTGTTCAGTCTATCAAAGACACAGACATGCATGAGTGTACAGAGCTTTGTTATGGATGAGTTAGAAGGAGGAATGGTTCTGTCTTTCACTCACATGGTGCTGAGGAGGCATGCAGTTAACGTCTTCAGGTTCTATATAGAAGAGAGAAAAACATGGAGCTCAGAAATCCCATCAACACCTACGCAGAACTTCAAGATCAGTATTCAGGTTTGATCAGAAAAGACATGATACAACATGTAAATATGACTCATCTTCTAGTCTAATCATGTCCTTACAGATAAATGTGCACCCTTTAAGAAATGTATCCTCAGTAATTAATCAGACTCTGGGATCAATCAACAACTTGATCAAGTGAAATATAACACCCATTGGTAACTATTTGTAACTCAATCAGCATCAATTATTTGCACAGATTTGAGTAGTTTCTGCTTTTCGGTTTCTATTTCATTCATTGTGATTGTTTTTCCAACTTTAAAAAGGATCAGTTAGAAATATATTTCTGCATGGATCACCAATCAACATTTGTAAACTTAATGCTCTCATTGTTTATGTCGTTTACATACATTTCAAGTACTTATCATCACTGCTTCAGTAGTGACATAAGTGTGTGATTAATGTAGGCACAAATTATTTTTATTTTATAATTATTATTATTTTCTGTAAAGCAAATTTGAGTACCAAGAAAAGCGCTATACAAAACATATCAACTATTATTATTATTAGTAGTAGTATTATTATTATTATTAATAATAATAATATATTATTGTTATTATTCTATTGTTATTATTCTTGTTATTATTATTATTATTATTATTATTGTTGTTGTTATTATTATTAAATATAAAAAAAAACATATGAAGCATACCATAAGTGTGTTTTTTTTTAAGTGTATCATAATCTGCACAATGTGTCCCATGTTTAAAACTTTGACACTAATTATTTCGGCTATGATCCTGACTCTGAGTCTACACAGTGATCAAAAGCCTAGATCAATCCCAGGGTGAAGTGTTAACTCCTGTGAAGTGGATTTGTGTTTAGGTCTCCATGATAAGCAGAAACTCACTCTCAACCAGGAAGAAGAAGCACAGGATCCCTGTCGAGGCGATGATGAGTCCAGGGACAATAAAGGACATTCCCCATGCTGATGAGACAAAGGCTCCTGCAATGAGGGAGCCCAAGATGTTTCCTACTGAGGTGTGGGAGTTCCACACACCCATAATGAATCCACGCCTGGTGGTAGAAAACATGACAGTAAGAAGGGGAACTTCTTGTAGTTGATACAGATTCAGCAGTGTCAGAGATGGATTTCAATATTTCATGAAAAGATGATTCACTTTTTCTCTCTTAGTGAGATTAATACAGGTCACATGTCTGTGTGAAGTATGTGCAGGAGAGAGCAAACCAGCTTAAGATCAAAAGTAGAGGCAGAGAGAGAAAAGGGAAACCCATGTCTTACAGACGATTATTATTAAGTAGTGTTTGAATGTATCCTGATTTGAACATTCGTTCTGATCTTAACGTAAACACAGAACGATCAGTATCCAGGTCATTACAGGGCATGTAAACATTGTAGATTAATACTGAAGACATCAAAACTATGAAATAATCTGGTTTTGCCATAATCTGGATTACAACAGTAGTCAAATAGATCTATCCATTGTGTACTAACCCTACCTCTGAACAACACAACTGATGGTCTCAAACACATTAAGAAGGCAAGTCATTCTACAAATGAACTCTTGACAAGGCTCATGTTCATTAGAAACCATTCCAGGAGACCACTTCATGAAGCAGACTGAGAGAATACCAAGAGTGTGCAAAGCTGTCATGAAGGAAAAAGGGGGCTACTTTACAGAATCTAAAATATAAAACAGATTCTGCTTTGTTAAACACTTTTTGGTTCATTCAATAATTCCATATATGTTCTTTCATAGTTTTGATGTCTTCAGTATTAATCTACAGTGTTTACAATCATTACAATAAATACAAACCCTTGAATGAGAAGGTGTTTACAAACTTGTGACTGGTAGTGTTTATGGTGACCTGGATTCTCTCAGTGGCTTGGTTTCTATTGAGCACATAAGGGTGGGACCCATTCAGAGGGGCGTGGTGGCTGTTGATAACAACAATGTTCTCGTTCTGTTAAGTGTTATGCTTGCAGTAACACTTTGAAAATTAACACGTGTGAGCAGTTCTTTAGATTTAAATTGTGGATTTGATTTGGTCTGGTAAAAATCAAAGCCTGGTGTCATTCTGGTGTTAAAATGTGACAAATGTGTGTATGTGTGTGAGTCAGTCAGCTGCATCTAGTAGTGCAGAGTCAGCAGGAACGTGCCCCAGTGCACATCACGCAGTACTCACTTCCCCTTTCCAAACCAGTTGCCGACACAAGCCACCACTGCTGGCCAGCCGGTCGTCTGCATGAGCCCGTTCATGACCTGCAGGATGAAGCAAACAGGAGGAGAAGCTGACATGAATCAAAGCCTCTCAGTTCATGTGCAACCAAACAAACATCTACTACCAACAGAGAATTAGAGGACACCCGTGAGCAGCGATTCTTTACATTCCTACACCAAACTGAAATAAGCCCAGACACACTCCTGCAGTCATATGATGCAGCTGTGAGTCATGTGAGAAAGTCTGAGTGAGCCACCATGAGATCTCAAGGTTTGAAGGAATACATAGGGACTGTACTGACCCAGAGAGCTTTCAGTGCTCACACCTGTAATGGATTGAAAGGATGTATCAACATAATAAATCAGTGTTTGCTGAACACAGACATGCAGGTTAATTGATCATCTGAAGCTCAGCTGATATTTAAGGATGAAATACAGCGCTGCTTTCATGATCAGAACCATTTCATTCAACATTATAAAGACATGCCCGTCCAAACGATAGCTTTCATTTGCTTTTTATTGGTTGTTAGTGCAATGCTGATTATTTCTGTGACTCTGTATTACAACTTCTCCAATAAATGAATTCAGTATTTACCTTTATGCTTGTATTTAATCATTAAAAAATATATATGTTGTTGGCACTCTTGAGTAATAAGAAAGGAAAGCAGTCTGAATTTGATTTTAATCTTAAAGCTGCAGCTTCTTTTTCAGTTTAATGGTGTTAATATCAGGGAAAAGGTTTTTAAAATAGAGACTATTGTACACCGACAACAATCAAATATGTATAATTCAAATAAGTTAAAGCATCAAATTAATATTAGGAAAATAAATAGTTAAATTAAATCAATTTAAAAGGGTAAAGATAAGAGTTGAAAATAAAATGGAGGCTAAAAATGTAATTAAAACTGAGTAGATAAATAATAAATAAATAAATAAATAAATAAATAAATAAATAAATAAATAAACAGTTAAAATTAATAAAATAATAAAGCAAATTTTAAATCAATATAATAGTAAAAGGTAAGTAATAAAATTGTTAAACCCTACATAAAGCCAGACAGAATAAATACACTAAATATCTCCATCAGCTCCTCTCAGATCCTCACGGCTCCAGAAAGACAAAATACTGAAGTGAAACTCAAACGTTCAGGCTTGCCTTTAGCTGTGGTAGTGAGTGTGCATGATTTTTCAAATAGCTGTTTGTCCACTGAAACCGGACGTCTGTGTTTGTTGTTAAGGCTGACTGAGAGTTCAGTGTCAGCAGCAAACGTCCCAGCTGATCTCTGTGGTTCCTTCTTTCAGCCCTAAATGTGATGTTGTTGTAACAGGATCCTTCACAGGTTGTTTACACATATTCAAAGCTCCTAATGTAACAGGGTTAAAAATACACTATTAATTATTATTATTATATAATTACACAAATTATACCTGTGTGTGTTGTAGAGCCTCTTTGTAATTGTTAAGTGTTTTTATGTGCAGTCTCTTCTTCAGGTCCGTTTCTTCTTTGTTGGTTTCTTGACCTTTATATTTGGTTTGCCCCCTTCCCTCTCCTCTTTTGTATGTTATCCCTAGGGGAGAGGTAGCTGTCTGTTGCTTAGCTTTTTTAAAAAATCTTTTTCCATCTATTTATTTATTGTATGTGTGATTTTGTCCTGTATGGTGTTTTAATGTGTGTTTTATTGAACAGATTTGACTTTGATTTCTTTTGTAAGTCATGTCCAAAATGTTATTTTGGACGTGTTTAAGCAGGCTAGCTGAACGTGCACATGCTTCGTGCTGGTTTGCGTGCACTGAGGTTTAAGCTAGCTGAAATGTTACGGTGTAAAAAAGTTGAGGTTCTTTTCTATCTGTTAAACAGAGAATAAATGCAGAGAAAGCAAGATCCTGGTGTCATCTGTCAGTCATCCTAAAAACACAACGCAGAGTCCCACCAGTTACACTAAGTCTTTATAAGGTTTTAAAAACCATCTATTCAAATATGGAAATGAATGGGTACCAAACCAGAAACTTTGAGAAGTAATATACGATCAGAACAAAATACTTTATGAGAAGTATTATCTCTAAACTGTAAGGATGAAGAATCATCCTCTTGAAACGATGAATATCCATTTTGAAGTCCATGTTAATGATGTCATATTTGTGGGTGTGTCTCTTTGACTGTGCTGTTTAGTTTTTACCTGGATAAAGGCGTAGTATCCCAACGAATGGATGTTCAAATAGAAGCCGAGTCCAAACAGGCATGTGAACAATCCGCTCATCAGCATCCCGAAACTCAGGTAGTACCGCAGAGGCAGGCGCTCTCCAAAGATCCCACTGTGCACACAAGACACGGTTAAGAAAAGGTAGGAGAGACACCAAAACAGAAGGTCAGCCATCAGAGCATGTACGTACCTGATAAACATGCCGATGGCATAGGCAACCAGGAAGGAGTTATCCAAGACCCCAAACAGAGTCTGGTAGTTCTCCTGGCCTAGAGAGACAACACAGATTAAACCATTACTCATCTCTATACTAAACCACATCAATGGTTCATTCTGTTAATCTAAAATAACTTGTTGAACTGGATGACATTGCCAGAGAGTCACACCAGGGCCTTTTCTGACAGCCTTTACAATCACAGTCAGTCATCCATTCAAGAACACGGTCCGGTTTACTTTGATCAAAGTGTGACTGGAGAGAGTGGCTCTGCCTAAACTCCAGAAATCAAACTAGTTGCATTCAATGTACACTTCATCATGCCTTGTTGATTTTATCAGCCTCATTTTTATATTGTTCTTTTTTAAAACTCTGCCCTGTACGGTGACCTTGAGTGCTAAGAAAGGCGCCTTTAAATAAAACGCATTATCATTATTGTTATTATATTTTTTCTATAATTTCATTTTAATTTTTTTTTTAAAGTAAATGAGAAAGCAAAAGTTTAAAACTACCAGGAATATATTAACTCAAAGTGTGACTCTGAAATCCCTCAAGAGCTCTGACTCAATCATTTGCACTTAGTTTAAAGGTTTTCCAACTTCTCCATTACACTTATATTACGCCAAACATACCTTTATAGTCTCGCTTTTAACCAAGTTTCATTCTTATAACAGTTTTATTTATTTATTTATTTATTTATAATCTAAGTCAAATTTTAGTCACTTTTATTCTATTTTATTTATTTATGTACTTATTTATTTCATTTTTTAAGATTAGCATCTTATTTTCTTTGGCATCTCTCCCTAAGCATGTTCACTGCATGTGTGTGCATTTGTATGTATATACCAAAAAAAAAAAACTGTATGTGTAGCATGTCCAAAAATAGCATGAGTGAAAAAATTGAATTTCCCCCCTGGGGATTAATACAGTACCTTTCTTCTTCTTCTTCTTACTGGTTTAATATTTTAGTGGTTTATTATCTAAGAAATGTATTTCATTTTGGTGATTTTAATTTCCTGTGGAAAATTAGGATGGGGGTCTAGCTTGTATCTTTTTAAATTTTATTCTATTTTGAGTTGTTTTTATGTACAGCACCTTGTGTAACAATGTTATTGTATGAAAGGCCCTTTATAAATAAAGTCTGATTGATTGATTGAAAACATCACATTTTGTGTTTTGAGTAAACTGTAAGAAAGTCATTTGTGGTTGCATGCACACTCCACTGACTGGAAACCTGCTTGAAATGACTGTATAGCAGGAAGTTGGACATCATAACTTCCTGCTACATATCAGGACACTTCTGTTGTGTGACCAACTGACTGCTTGATGAAACATACTATCAATTCAACTCTATATGTAATCACTCAATCAAGCTTTATTCATAGAGCACCTTTCATACAAATCCAAAGTAATTCAAAGTGCTTTACAGCGACTGAAAAGAAAGAAGCAGAAATAAAATAATGGAAAGACATATTAAAAACAAAAATGGATTTTAAAATAGAGACTAATGCACACTGACAACAATCAAATATGTATAATTAAAATAAGATAAAGCATCAAATTAATATTAAGAATATAAATAGTTAAAATAAATACATTTTAAAAAGGGTAAGGATAAGAGTTGGAAATAAAATGAAGGCTAAAAATATCAATAAAACGGAGTAGATACATTAAAATAAATAAATAAATAAAAACAAAATAAAAAGTTAAAATGAATAAAATAATTAAGTGGTTAAAACTGAGCCCCTGTCACTCAGTCTATGGATTGAGAAGGTTTCTGAAATCTATCTGATGAAAAGATAACATACTCTGTGAGACTGCAGAGGGATGTGTTTGTTGGAAGGTGGAGCCCTGCCTTGAATGTGTTGGTGAAGTAAAGAGTCCTTTTTAGTTTCATTTATTTATTCACTTCTTTTATTTTTATTTCTATTATTCTCTTCCTTCTCTTTTCTATTATTTCTATTTCTATAAATATATGTATTATTTACTCTTATTTGTTAATTCATTCATTTAAATGTATGTCTTTGTGTTTTGTTTTTTATATTTTATAATTTTATATTTTATGAAACCATATCGCAACAGATACAGTAAAGATGTATAAATGACTGTTTAAGTTGCCTAAACCAACAGAAAAACTAAGTTAAAAAATAATAACAATAATAAAGCAACACTTAAATCAATATTATAGTAAAAATAAGAAATAAAATTGTAAAACCCTAGATAAAAGCCAGACTGAATAAGTACATTTTCAGTTTAAAAGTCTAAATATCTCTATCAGCTCCTCTCAGATCCTCGGCAGGCTGTTCCATCGTCTTGGAGCTTCGTGACTGAAAGCAGAGTCACTGAATGTTTTTGTTCTCCTCTGAGGAACAGCTAAAAGAGAGGAGCCGGAGGATCTGAGAGGCCTTCCTGGTTCAGACACTAAAAGCTTCTATGATATGTAGTCTGGTGCAAGGTCATGCAGCGCCTTAAAAACTGGTAAAAGGGTAGTAATGGGTATCTTTGCTTTGCTTTATCATCATTTTACTTCTGGTCCCAGTTTCTAGTAGATAAAAATGTTCATGTCCAGCCTTCTTATAACAGCCCAACTATATGTTTCACAATAACTACCCTACTTACCAAAGGGAGCCCAGTCACACCAGGTATCATTGTCGGTTATGTTGAGGTCTGCTGGGCGAATAACATTAGAGCAGTTTCTGTGCAGCTGACCCTGTATGAGTCAGACAAAGCAAAGAGGAATCAGGTTACACAGCTGGGTCAGGTAAACAGCATGCAGAGAAAGAAAGTGACTAAATCAGCTGTAGAGGTACCAAGTGAGGTTAATGAACAGGAAATATCATACTGAGGTTGTAAAGACATGTGAGAGAAGCCAGATATGTCATACATTGTTCTTTTTGCCTTTCATTATTTATTATTAGACAAGCTGACTTTTACTGCATACAATGTGTCTCTGCTGTAAACTAGCTGAAGTCTTCAATCCAAACAATCCCCTTTATTTATACAGCACATTTAAAAAACAATTGAGTTCAGCAAAGTGCTGCACAGTGAGGTAAAACAAGTTAAAGCACACAGAACATAAAAGGCTGTCAGAAAATAAAATAAAATAAAAGAATCATAATAAAACACTCTAAACAAGAAAATAAAAAAACACTCTAAACAAAAAAGTAAAAAAACACAAAAAACAGAGACAGAGACCACACAACTCTCATGTTGGGTTAAAGCAAAGGAATAAAAAGATGTTTTAAGACAGGATTTAAACATGTCAGCTCGTTCCACAGTTTGGGGGCCACTGCTGAGAAGGCACAGACACCCCTGGTTTTCAGCCTGGTCTTAGGGACCAGAAGAAGCTGCTGACCAGTAGACCTCAACAACCTTGCGGGGTGTAGCTTTGCAGGAGGTCAGAAATATACTATGGAGCTACTCCATTTAAAGATTTAAAGACAAACAATAAAATCTTAAAATGAATCCTGAAATAAACAGGGAGCCAGTGGAGGGAGAGGAGGATGGGGGTGATGTGCTCTCGCTTACGGGCAGCATTTTGGACTGACTGTAGGCGTGACAGAGAGGCCTGGTTATCGCCTAAATAAAGTGAGTTACAGTCGTCCAGTAGTCTTTTACAACCACAGAATCAAACTTTGTGAATTATTATCAAATTAATGTCTTTCCTATTTTTTCTGTTCTAATTCTAGAGAGCATTTTGAAGGCAGCCTTTGGCCTTCATGTGAAAAAGTCTGTAAATGTAAAGAAACTACACTGTCCTAGTTACCTTAACGATGCTGATGGGTTTCCTGGACAGATGGTAGGCTGTGTAGAAGAGGAAGGTGAGGAAGAGAATGAAACTCCGGTACCTGCAAAGAGAGATCAAACCAGTCAGGGTCACATGAAGCAAACACGTTATGACAGAATACAGGGAATTCTTTAATAGTGAATTCCTACATCACATTTTGATGACTTTATTTCTGTGTCTGTAGTTTAGTGCAGGGTAATGCAAGACTTTAGCACGGAGCATTTTTAATTATTATGCTGCTTTTTGTAGCAAAGGGTCCAAACCTGATCATTACACTGATCACTGGCAAGTCCTTGTTTATAAGGAGATTCTTAACTTGCTTCTCTCGTATTTATGGGATTTTATTCATTTAAAAAATACTGGAAGCTTCAGTCTCCGCTCTGTGACCCAGTCACAAAACTTGTTTTTGCTCTCTGTCCCCAGAGTGCATCTTGAAGTGAGTAAAAGAGTTTTGGATATGCTGCTCCTGCAGTCTGGAACCTGCTGCAGGAGATCCTGGGTTTGAGTGAGCCTGTCCCTTTAAATGTTTTTAAAAGCAGACTGAAGGCGTTTGAGGAAGATGCTTCAGTTTGTAGATGCTTTGACTGATGACTTTTGTTCAGAAATCCATGATGTGTTGTCATCTTTTAGAATTCTGTGTTGTTTGTAACTTTGTTGGAAGGTGCTGCTGCCGATCTCGGCCAGGACACATTTGTAAAAGAGATTCTTAGTCTCAATGTGGTTTTCCTGGTTAAATACATTTCAATAAACAAACAAATAAATAAATAAATAAATAAATAAATAAATACTCTATGAATGTAGAATCTGCGCAGGGCTGTTTTTTTTGTCTACATTCAATTATACAAGCGTCACCTTAAAGATAGCTTGGTCAGTTGTTACAACACATACAAGAGTGTTTTAGAAACTGACCTTGTTTAACTCTTCACTGTGTTTTCATTTTCATTTTCTACACATACACAACAAAGATGGCACAGTGCTGCTAGACTGAGTTTCATTAACACGACCCATTACTTTCTCTGTGGCTCCTGGAAGAACTACGTACTTCACACCCACATCGTTCTAGGGGACACATACCTCTTTGAAAGCTTGAGCCTATTGATACTATGCAGATTGTCATATTACTGATACACAATTTAATCAACACATGTAATATCATTTGATGAGCATAGATCAGCTGGGGATACACATCAAATAGTCCAATGTTTAATACCTGCTGAGCGAGACATCCCAACATTTTATTTGTCTTTGATTAATTGTGTCTTTTCTGTGTTGTTTATTGTATTTTTAATATCTAGTCTTTTTAACTTACAGTATATGTGTTTTTATTGATATTATGTTTCTAAGCTTGTACAGCACTTTAGTCAGCTGCGGTTGTTTTAAAATGTGCTGTATAAATAAAGTTTGACTTGACTTGACAAGCAGATTGGAGTTGTGGGAATTTGCTGCAGACCTGTGTGCCTGTCAGAAACACGAGAATGACTGAGTATGCATTAGAATAAACTTTATCACCCAGCAGATAGAGTAAATGTGGTGTACACATGAATAATTATGATCAGGTGATATAAAGTAACAAACTGTTCTCTGTTACTATTGTGAATATATCTTTACTTTTAATACTTTAGGTGTATTTTGCAGCCTTTAATTTTCTAAAAGTGTTGAAACTGTGACTTTTAGAAGATCTGAGCAGCTAAACTACAACATGTAACCTTATTACTGAATAAGCCTTTAACTCATTTGCCCTTTTTTATTCCTTGATTCAAACCTCTTAATTAATTCATGTTGTTCTTGATTTGAATGGTTTCCTCTTTAAGGAGCTGCACTGTAAAAATGCATATGTTTTCTCAACTTCAAATGATAAGTGAACTAGTTGCATGAATTATTTTGAGTTCTAAACACTCCTGCTGTTGAGATGTGCTAACATAAATATAGAAAGTCAGGGTACAAAACTAATTTGCCCTGCGCACTAATAGAGTATTCCTAATATATAAGATCAAGTTGTGACAAAAGATGAAGTTTTCTTGACAATAGGCAAAGTTTGTCAGAAAGAAAATGTCATATTGTATTAGGAAACCATTCAAATCAAGAACAACATGAATTAATTAAGAGGTTTGAACAGAGGAATAACTGAAAAAGGCAAATAAGTTTAAGACTTATTCAGTAATAACATTACATGTTGTAGTTTAGCTGCTCAGATCTTCTAAAAGTCACAGTTTCAACACTTTTAGAAAAGAAAAGACTGCAAAAATAAACTTATAGCACCAAAAGTAATGATATATTCACATATCAGAGAGCAGTCTGTTACTTTATATCACCTGATCATAATTATTCATGTGTTATAGACTTCACTTACTCAGTCTGCTGGGTGATAACGTTTATTCTAATCCATACTCAGTCATGCCCGTGTTTCCCCAAAAAATATGAAGTTTTCTTGACGATAGGCAAAGTTTGTCAAGAAAACTTCATCTTTTTTTGTTACAACTTGATCTTATATGTTAGGAATACTCTGTATTAGTCAGCAGGGCAAATTAGATTTATACCCTGAACTATATCTTTATGTTAGCACAACTAAACAGCAAGAGTGGTTAGAACTCAAAATAATTCATGCAACTAGTTCACTTATCATTTGAAGTTGAGAGAACTTAGAAGTGTTTACAGTATGAATGCCAGAAAGTTCTGATTAATCCTCACATTGTTCTCCTAAACCCTTCAGCAACTTGAAACAAGATTAGAACATGATATGTTATTATAATAAAGTCCTATTTGGTGGATTATTCCTTACAAAAACATTTATGATTGATCGTTACATTGTTTTCACTAAACTCCTTATAACCGGGGGGAAGATTAGAACATGATATGTATTACATGTACAGTAAAGGACCCGCATGTGTTGGGCGAATTCCTTAAATGCTGGATTAGTCGGTTCGATAAAAGTCAGATCTTTGTTGAAAGGAGGTGAAACACTAAATGAAGTTTACTCTTAATACTTCCAACAAAGCCGCATGCAGAGGAAACACTTATCCGGGTGATTCCTATCAGTAGTAATGAGTTAGTAACTGAGTGTCAGATATAGGAAATCAGGTTATTATATGATGATGCCCCCTCGACACATCCACAGAATGTGTGTGTATTGATTTGGTTAAGCCAATCATTTACTACAGGGAGATAAGTGCACACACACATTAGAGCAGCTGTTCTCCCGGCTGTGTGAGAACAATAGACAATGAACAGAAACACAAACTTACCAAGCGTCCCGAGAAAAGGTCGTAATGAGCCGGATACCAGGAGCCAGGGAGGACTTCATGTTCGATGAAACTTTGTGAAACTAAAAACAGAAGCAGTCACAGCTCGATCCCAGACATGTCCTCTAGCTGAGGTCTGTAAACATGCTGTGAGTCCCTGAGAGTCCCTCTCTGAGTATCAGCAGGAGGACCGGCTCCGTACTAAAGACCTGTAACAGCAGATCAGGGGGTCCAGACAAAGACCACGCGTGTCTGATTGGAGGTAACAGGTAAAAAAAAAAGAGCAGCCTTTATGTGAGGTTAATGATGCCACTGGATGCTATCTGAGGAGAAGTTTGAGCCGTGTAGCTTCTTGCAGGGAGACACAGTCCGTAAACATGCAGCAGTTCTCCTCCATAGTGTCAGCCTGAGTTTATATGGAGCGCTCAGGGCCAGCCTCCCTCCGGCAGCAGGCTGTGGAACACATCCAGGTGAAGAAGGCGTCCGGGGTAATAAAAATAGATCTTATTATTATTATTATTAGAGCAGATGTTATTCCAGAAAATTTTCCAGACGGAGCCTAGAAGCCACGTGATCTTCTCCCCTGACGTCACGGCGGACCGGAAACAGCTGAAGTCGGAAACAGCTGATGGCAGAGCGACCCCTTCAGATAGACCCCTTCAGATGGACTCCTTCAGATGGACCCCTTCGAAGGGGACGAGGGGTCGCAGGATGGTTTAGAAAGGACTACAATAAAAGATAAATATGTTTGGCTGCTGGTCTCTAATCTTCAATCAACATTTGCCCTATGCAGCATCTTAACATTTAACATTCACAACAACAACTTTGTTTATACAAACTGCTGCCTCTCAAATGATCAAAAAGTTTAACAAACAACTCTTAGAGTTAAGTTTGACTTCTTCCCACTCCTTTTCGGACATGGAAATACAATTCATATTAGTGAGGATACAATTTATTCACATTATTATTAAGGTTATTATTATTTGCATTATGTCTTTTACATGTTTGTTTGAGTGTTGATGTCTGTGTTGATAGTTTGTTGAGCTTGCAGTGGAAACACAGAAGATGCTGTGAAAAAGAATTTCCCCAAGGGGACAATAAAGTCTAAAGTCTAAAGTCTAGAAATAAACACTATCAAATCAAATAAAAAAATCAATATAAAGAGAAAATTGCGACCTTCATTAAAGTAGTAAATTTTTCAGGGTTGTTACCTTACTGTGCATCCCTTTAAATAATAATATTAATATTATTAATAATAATAATAATAATAATAATAATAATAATAATAATAATAATCTTTATTTCTATAGCACTTTTCTAAAAAAAAAGTAACAGTGCTTCACAGAAAGAAACAAAAATAAACAAAAAAATAACAAATATATATATATAAAATAATAGTACAAAATAAAATAAATACAATTTTAAAAAAGCTTGGTATTCCTTATTAAATATAATCTGAGACTACATTTTTGCCTAAAAGTGTTTCTGAAAACCTGCCAATAACTAGAACTAAATCTAGCCGCCTCCAAGTAAAGAGAAGCCTGGAACAGGACTATTGCAGTCCATCCATCCATTCATCCATCCATCCATGGACACACCTTCTCATTCAATGGTTTTATCTATTTTAATTATTTTCAACATTGTAGATTAACACTGAAGACATCAAAACTATGAAATAATCTGGTTTTACCATAATCTGGATTACAACAGTAGTCAAATAGGACTATCCATTGTGTACTAACCCTACCTCTGAACAACACAACTGATGGTCTCAAACACATTAAGAAGGCAAGTCATTCTACAAATGAACTCTTGACAAGGCTCATGTTCATTAGAAACCATTCCAGGAGACCACTTCATGAAGCAGACTGAGAGAATACCAAGAGTGTGCAAAGCTGTCATGAAGGAAAAAGGGGGCTACTTTACAGAATCTAAAATATAAAACAGATTCTGCTTTGTTTAACACTTTTTGGTTCATTCAATAATTCCATATATGTTCTTTCATAGTGTTGATGTCTTCAGTATTAATCTACAGTGTTTACAATCATTACAATAAATACAAACCCTTGAATGAGAAGGTGTTTCCAAACTTTTGACTGGTAGTGTATTTTAATTGACCACACAATGTTTGATCAGCAGCACATATCAACAGGTTGACGTACATGGTGTATTGTTTCTGATTAGAAAACAACTTTATTTACATTTGAGTAAAAAGAGGAAAGAATAGAGTATTTGAATTTCTTTCACACCCCCTGAAAACAACAAACATCAATCACCCTCAAGTGTTAACATGTATTTAGTATAAGCAGATTTTTCAACATCACATCACTCAACCACTGCTTGCATCTCTGCTAGGCTGTAGGAGGCACAATGAGGTGAATGCTAAAATCATCAAGCCAACATTCTTACATTTAGAATGTAAACATGCATCAGTTAGTAGATCTAATTATAATCTTGTTAACCATCTTGATTTAGTTTTCTGGCAGAGTTACATTCACCAATCCATGGTACACAATGTTCCCCTCAGGCTGAACATGTGTGTAGCGTGCACTGGTGGCAGAATACACAAGAAGTCAAGGTTCCAGGAGATGAGTCGGCGTTATCCTGCAAAAAAGACGATTGCATCTGCAAAATGTCCTTTGAATCCACCTAATATTTTGTGCAGATAGTTAGTCTAGTTTTCATCGACTGCCAGGGGAACTGGCGAACTGACACACTGGGATCCTATATCCCCCCCTCCCCCCAACCCCCTCATCACTTACTTTAACTCTCCCTGTCCCATTAAAGTTACTAACCATAGACCTTTCTGGAGTCCCTGAGCTCCCTTGTCCCGTAGGTTCCTCTGAGCTGCCGTAGACGTCCTCCTGCTGTGGACGTTCCAGACACCAGCTGATACTGACCTGCTGGACTCCAGCGGCAACAGCTACTACTACTCGTCTCATCACTATCACCGCTCCCTCTCTCTCTTATTCTCCTCTATCCCTCTTTCCAGACCCAACTCGGTCGAGGTAGATGTCTGTCTAACATGAGTCTGGTCCTGCTCGAGGTTTCTGCCTGTTAAAGGAAGTTTGTCCTCTCCACTGTAACTAGCGAAATACTGCGAGGTGCAATGCTCATGGTGGATTAAGGTGGGGTCAGACTGAGTCTTATCCTGTCTTGGTGTTGGGTCTCTGTTCATAATTTGACATAGAGTGGTCTAGACCTGCTCTGTTTGTAAAAGAGTCTTGAGATAATGTTTGTTGTGATTTGGTGCTATATAAATAAAGATTGATTGATTGATCTTATCTGACTCTGGGTGTGAAACATGAACTGTATTTTCAGAGTTGGACTGTTCTTTTAAACCGACAGCAGCTGGTCTGTTTCTACCTGACAACGTCCACTGGAGTTCATCCGCTTCCTTCATCGTAAATCCAAACTCAACATGGTTGATTGTAAGGCTTTGGCATACTCTGTCGAAGAGAACATGCTTCAGTCAACAGAACTGTTTAATGTACATTGACAGCTCTTTGTTAGTTCAGAGTGAGGCAGGTGGTAGTAAGTACCTTTGGGATTGTTGTGGAAGACACAGTTGTTAGCGCATGTGTCAGGGTGGGAGTCCCAGAAAGAGGACCCACAGCAGCAGAGAGGAGGGAGGTCCAGCTTCTCCTGAGACAGTCGCTCCTTCATCTGAGCTCTGAGGGCGTTGATGAACCTGCAGAGTTACAATCAGCCAGTCAAATAGGGCGGCATCAGCTTCATGGATCGCAGCTCAGAAATGTTCATGTCACAATCACTTATTCTAACATAAACCCTCTCAAAGCAAGGACATGGATGATTCTGTATTCGTTACCTTGCTTCTGTTTTCTCTTTCCCCTCACTTCTCCTCCTCTGCAGCTCCACAGCTCTTTCCTCCTCCTCAAGCCTCAGTCGCTCCAGGATCAGCAGCTCTCTCTCCTCCAGCCTCTGTCTGGCCTCTGCAAGCTGTTGATCTCTCTCCAATCTCCTCTCTTCCTCCAAACGAATCTGCTCTTTCTCTGCTTTGATCCTTCAGTAAGGACAGGGACATCTTAAAGGGGATTTTCACTAGCCTTTGTAATTTGTTCCGTATGCTACTCAGAAAGGCAAACTATTCAGCAGCAGTTGTGCCATGCATGGACATATGGATATTTTTCTGCTGCAGATACTTGTTATACATGGATTTGGCTGAATTCAAGCTGATGTTTTGCTGAATGTTAGACAGATTCTGTGCATACGATCACTTAATTCACACATTTACAGAAAGAGGAAGTGATGCAGAGGAAAGTACTGCGGTCTCGTCACCTTGCCGTCCTCTTCAGGTGTTTCCTGTACTGTTTGTTCTCCTTCACTTGCTCTCGCTCGATGTTCATGTACAGACGTCGATGCATCAGGAACTCAGACTGACGCTGGGGACACAGAGATGTGGTGTTTAAGTTTGGACAGGTGTACGATATGTTAAAGTTTCATGCATTGGGTTTGATGTCTACCTGTCTCCTCAGTTCTTCTTGGTCAGGCAGAGGCCACAGGACCCGAGGGACTCTGAGGTCAGGCTGTAAACCAGGATCAGGCGGTGACTCCTCAGAACCCCACAACACATGCCCACTCCCCTGAAACATGAACAGACACAAAAGCCCTGATTGTGAGTATTGACCCCCTCTTTAACACACACTTTGATCACCAAGGTCACAATCAACTGGTTTTAAAGCTCCTCATTCACTGATTGGATACCATCTCAAAGGTTTGAATCACAGAAAGGATCAGGTTCAGGGGATGGATGAACAGACCAAATATAAACTGAACTGTGAACAAATGTTGTTTCTTATACGTAGGCTGGAGAGAGGTGAATCACACGCTGATAGAGGGAAATGGAAGTTAAAGTTTATATTTTGGACCTTGAATCATTTCAGTCATGAGGTAAATAAAACATATCTGCTTCTGTGAACTTAACAGAACTTGACCCAGTTTCACATCTGTACATTTTTCAGCTGTTTCAGGGCAATATCATGGTCATAAAGTTTAAAGTCCTTAGGTGTATAAGTTCACAAGAACAACCAGAAGGTAGATGTTTACGAGGATTTAGGTTTTGTGACCCTGGCATATCATGCTTACATCCCCACCCTATAAACCAGGATCTTTTATCATGGTTGTATATGGGGAAAAAGCAACTTCTGATTTGATCTTATTCTACATTTTGGTACATTTTGGGCTCAGATGTTTTTTACTTATTAAAAATCTGCTCCAACCCACAGTAACACGGTGGTATAGGGAGATCTTCAATGTTATATCTCATGAAAGGATAAGTGCAGTTCTTAGGACCAATGAAGTCTCATTCCTTAAGATCTGGAACCTGTCCTGGATTATTTTACCTTCAGATCTCAAACATTCACTGTTGAAAGGCCAGAACCCTTCAGAGTGGAAGAAAACGGTGCCTAAAACTACATAAGAGACGACACATCCAACATCACTTTTCAGCACTCTTCATGGATAGGAGTTGGAGGATAACTTATTAAATGCTAATACTTGTGGGGTTTTTTGTTGTTGTTGTTGTTTTTCTCTCTCTGCTTTTTTCTGTTTGTTTCTTTTGTCTTTGCTAATCTTACTTTTTTACATATGTCATGTCTTTTTGAGCTAAAGGTCTGTTATTATTGCTGTTATTATTATTGTTATTATTATTATTTAATTGCTTTCTGTGCTTGGGGGAAGGGGTGACAGTACATATCTTTGTCTGAAAATCAGCTTTGTACACAAAATGAGCCTTGGATTTTGTTGTTTTGTTCTGAAGATTATAAAATAAAAGAAACCTATTATAAAAAAAAATATGCTCCAAATTAAAGCAAAGATTATCACAAGGTCAAATCTAATATTATACCTATCACATATTTTTATGATTCCTTTAAAGAATGTTGTTCAACGGAGTATCTCAGGAATGTGTCAGGAGCAAACTGCGGCCTGACTGCTCAACAGATGAGAGTACAACACAGATATTACTGTACAGTTGTGGATGTTGATGTTTCACATTCAAACACCCCCTCCTCTTCAAATTCAAACAGGTGATTCTGCAACTGCAGTGAAAAATATCTCTCTCAGTGTTGGCATGAAAATGATGAATAATGTCACTGAGAAGCAAAGACTGGACCAGGACTAAAGATGCCAATGCTGCTGTGGGGATTCATTAACCTTCTGCTGAACGAGGGGGCATCTGTGCTGACTGCTGATGATATGATCATCTCCCTCTTCCTCCTCTTCCTCCTCTTCAGTGTCCTGCTCTGCTCTCAACACATGAGATCTCTGTGGAGTGCAGAGGAAAACGATGTGTATTACACTCAGATAAGAACCACGTAGACTGTAGGAAACTGTCTAAAATGAAAAAGAGGAACTGGTGTGAGACACGGCGCTCACATGTCTGGTTGGAGAGATTTTCCATTCGCCTCCAGGAAGGTCTGACGTCGTCCCTCCACGCAGGTCCATTCGACAGGCGGCCAGTCTGAGTCTGACCTGCCTCATGCCCTCAAAGGACTGGAAAATCATGGAAATAAATAATGTGCCAGATTAATCACGGTCACATTATTTTATCACTCACACATGGAAACACTGGAATCACTCTGACTGCAACAAACATCAGCAATGACAGAGACTCAAACTGCATGCTGAAGAAAGGAAAACAACAGAGGGCTGATGGGACAGTACAAACAGATAATGGAGATCTGGTCTTTGGGCAGACTTGGCTCCTCCACAAAAGTGTAGAGACTAGGGATGTAATCAATGAATGGAGTATGGATTAATTGATTGTTAAGAACTTACTGGAACACATTTTGTTGTTTGGATTTTCTATCACGTGGAACAAACATGTGGTCTCATATTTGGTTCAGCTATCAGGGAGGTGTTTGAAGTTTAAAGCATGTTTCATGTGCTCAAGGAACTACTCGGTGCCAGACCCCCCCGGCCTGTTTGATGGTCATGTCTGGCCCATGTATTTGAAACACAAAAACACCAATCTGACTGAAGGTGTTGCTCACAGCGGAGACGGTCAGCTGGGGGCTGCAGCTGAGTGACAGGTCTCCACGAGCGCTTTGTTTCTCAGCCGCCGGACTGATTATGACCCGGTTGCGCTCCCGGCTGACACCTGACCACGCTCACATGCTTATTTTTCTTATTAAGAACCAGTAGACAGAAAACTGGACACTATGAGTCTGAAATATGTTTCTGTTCAGTTCCCTTGTTGAAGTCTGAGCCTTCACTTTTATGACTGTATGTCTGCAGAGATTATGAGTCTGCTCCACATGTTGATATTCAGCGTGTTTAACATTTTAAACACCTCAATATGATCCTTAGATATTCAATACTGTCAGTTATATACATTGTGTCATAAAGGAAAATTTGATTCAGGGGAAAAAACACATTTGGCATTGTTATTGACATGGAAAACTTTTATATTTGTTTTAATGATTAATCGATAATTGATCGTTAACATTTCCAAAGATCGATCACAAAAAATACTTGAAATTTACATCCCTAATACGGACCAAATAAATACAGATTATTTTCAAGCTGATACCACTTTTTATTAGGGGTGAGCCCGACTAAGGATTTGCTTAGTTGAATCTGATTCATCAGATTTTGCCCGTAGTGGATGAATAGTGGAATGTTTGTTGTTTTTCCTTATTGACCCAAAGTCTGCATGATGGTGACCACATGACAATATTACACATAACCCTTTACAATTAAGAGACTCATAGCTTAAAGTAAAAGGGACAACAGAATATTATAAGTATAAAACTTAGATTTTAAATCTATATTGCAAAAACAACGAGGTGATGAAGGAGAGAAAACTCAAATAAGGCCACCATCCGTTAAACATGGAACAACGCTCCACTATAGAATAAAGAATCAGGAGATATTTAAACAGTGTTCACACAGAGGAGAGCAGCACTGTGGAGGGTAGTTTGTCCAACTTAAGGCTAAACATTTGTATAATGTTCAAAATCAAACCTGAACCAGCTAAAGGGTTTTTAAATCTCTTAACAGAACCTTTTAAAACAGTCTTTCATCACGTCTTTGTCCGCTTGAGTCTTTTCAAACTGTACGTGAGGAAAACCATCGTGTGTATGGGCAGAAGTGCGCTCCTTGCTCTGTTGACTGTAAATCCTGTCTTTGAGAATATCCTCTCTGATGGTGTGGAGGTGGATGGGATGCTGTGGATTGTTTTTGAGGCTTCAGACAGCTTTGGGTATCCCTCCTCGTTCTTTTGGCCCTGTACAGTTTTTGTGTGGTCCGGTAATCCTTGATCTCACAGCCCTCTTCATGAAGCTGCTCCTCATCTTCATCACTAGTTTTTAGGATCAACTGAAGTTTTATTTCCTGACATTTTGAGCTACCATGAACGTAGAAAGATTTAAAGACCAGCTGAGGTACGTCTACTCCACAGGTCCTGCTAAATGGGAGAGTCCACCTTTAATTACCAGGGGAGATTTAATTACCTCTTTAAGGAGATTTAACACTTCAAGAGCTGTTCTCAGAATTACATTAAATAAGTTTATGTTTATATTAAAATAGGATATATGAGACACTATTTTTTACGGGAAACAGGAAAATAATGTAAAATTAGACATTGAGCACCCCCATGGTTTGAATGGAATGATCCACGTTTCATATGCAAATATTCAACTATGAGATTGGCAGTCGACTAAGGCTCGTTAGAACGAATCGTCGAATATTCGACTATTTGGGGTCACCCCTACTTTTTATACTGAATAATCAATAATCTGATAACAACGGGTCAGGCTAATCGAACATTTTACTCATCTACATTTTTTTCTCAACAGGCAGAACTTTTTGTTGTTCTATAAAATGACATTAAGCTCTATTTCTTACAATGTATTTGTTGTTTTCATGTCACAGAGTTTTGTGTAAAATAAGCTCTTCAAATAATTCTCAGACATTTTTGTTGAGAAGACAAGCTGTGACATTAACTGTATGCTTAAAGACCCATCAGCATCCTCAGATGGATATATCACACACATCCTGGTTGCCTCAGATGTACTTTATCTTGGACATTTCTGCCCCCCCTCTTCCCATTGTTTATTAGGCTAACATCCAGCCACATGTAGAGGCTGATCATGTCTCTCCATAATCACAGACATTAACCTGCTTAAACACCATCTCCTCCCCTGTTTCCACTTTCCTCCTGATATCTTTTAACCTTCAAGGATTTGCTCGCATTCAAAAGCCCAGCGAGCATTACAGAGGTCAGACTGGAATGTGTGGTGATAAAACCCTGTTCACACCCTGTGCTCCACATCATCCCAAAGGCATTGGATGGGGTTGAGGTCAGGGTTTTGTGCAAGCCTGTCAAGCTCATCCACAAAACTCTCTGTGGATCTGAATGTGCAGTTGCTGCTGCAGTGAAAGGAGCCTCTTCAGCGTGCCACCCCCAAGGTGAACTTTATACCTGAAGCATTCATCAAGGCACTGAATGTATATCTTACTTGTCAGTGCTGGCTACAATTCTTGCATCTCTTGTTAGTGCTCAACTAAGAGAGTATTCATACAATAATGATATTTTATCAACATTTCAATCAGGTTTTAGGAAAAGGCACAACACTATCACTGCAGCACTGAAGGGGGTTAATGACATTTCTGTTGCACTTGTTGAGAAGCAACATTGTGCTGCACTCTTTCTCGACTTGTCAAAGGCTTTTGACTGATCATGATGTTTTGAAGCACAGACTGAAGAGCATTGGGCTCTCTGAAGAAGCAGTCTCCTGGTTCTGAAACTATCTTGGTGATCGGTCTCAGTGCATTAGGTATGATGGTCTAAACTCTGATATTACATCAATCCACAAAGGTGTGCCACAGGGCTCTGTATTAGGTCCTCTTTTATTCACTATTTGTGTGAATAATCTGGGTCAAAATGTATCGAATGCAACTTTCCATTTGTATGCTGATGACACCGTTTTATATTGTTGTGCAGCAACTGTTGTAAAGGCAGTTGAATATTTGCAGAACTCTTTTAAAATTGTTGAAGATACACTGCTTGAGCTGAAGCTTGTTTTAAACGCAGACAAAACGAAGCTTATGTTGTTTACTAACTCCAAGGCTGGATCACAAAGTGTCCCAGTGGTGGTCACTGCAGAGGGAAAGGGGATAGATGTTGTTATGTCTTACAAATACCTCAGTATTTTGATTGATGACTCCCTTCATTTGAAACAACATGTGCTGTACCTCGTGAGAAAGCTGAGGCTGAAATTGAGTTTTTACTTTTAAAACAAATCCTGTTTCTCTTTTAATGTAAAGAAGTGTCTTGTTGCTGCAACTTTTATTCCGGTTCTTGATTATGATCTCCTGTACATGCACACCACTGCTCAGTGTCTTCACAAGACTGATGCAGCCTACCATGCTTCCTTGAGGTTCATTACCAATTGTGAAGCTCTGACTCACCGCTGAGTTGCACTCGCGGGTTGGTTGGCCATCTCTGGCGACCCGTAGGTTGGTACATTTTCATTTAGAAGGCTATTCTTGGTCTGCTGCCACATTACCTCTGTGTCTTTATCACACAGAAAAGTGCTGGACAGTACTCACTGCACTCCCAGGACTTTTTCATGCTTTCTGTCCCAAAAGGTCAAACAGAAACTGGGAAAAGAGCTTTTAGGTATTCTGCACCCTCAGCCTGGAATTTATTGTAGAATGAATTGAAACTCAAGGAGCTGGTGTCACTGAATGATTTTAAATCTAAAATGAAAGACCTTGAAAATGAACCTTTAGGATGTGGTTTTTAGTGTACCTTGCTACAACTGCCCCCTGGATAACGGCTCTTTCTGTGACAAACGTTGTGGTTGTAAAGTGTACTCTGGTTCTCTGTGTGTCTATGTCTGTAACTTTGTGTATTTTCGCTGCTGACTGTCTTGGCCAGGTCTCCCTTGGAAAAGAGATCTTTGATCTCAATGGGACCGACCTGTTTAAATAAAGGTTAAATAAAAAATAAAATAAACGTGAAGAAAACAAAACTGTGACACTTTGAACCTACTTCTGAAAACCAATAAAGAAAACCTTTTCTAACTGATCTGAAACCTGCATTATTCAACACTTTCAACACCACTACCTCCTGAGAGCTCCTCCCCGTCACCCTGTGTTGTGCAGCCCCTCCTGCAGACAGCAGCTCTTTATGAGCAGACACATGCTGGGGCCAGACCTGGTACTGCTGTTTCACCTAGACGTCATGAACACATAGATTTACAAAGAAGACGTCAATAAGAAAAAAACAAGTAAAATCATGTAGAACCAAAAGAATGAGTCAATTCACTATTTGTCAATATATTTGAATCCATACCTCCTGAGGCTGCCCTCTCTTTCTGTTGACATGTGTTTGCTGCACCACACGGTGGCGTACTTCATCCTGAAACCGTCTGAGGGTCTCTTCATTCACCCTCCTCTTCTCTGCCTGGATCTCCTCAGTTAGCAAAGCAAGAGCCTGAAACAAAGACAGAGCATGACTGTTAGAAATACTTTAGGAACATCAGGACTCTATATACAATGTCCACTCTGATGCAGTATTTCCTTTTTACGACCTCTGTATTTGAACTTCAGGTCTATTCACTCACATGAATGTGTCCTACAGCTGCAGTTACAGATGTTGCATCTTTTGAAAGTGTCATATTCACTCTGATTACACCTCTTCACTGCCCTGTATCCGAACCTGTTCATTAGGGCCCGAGCACCGACAAGGTCAGCGAAGGCCCTCTTGTAATTTTATTTATTATTTACACTGCATCATGTCTTGTTGTTTTTTTCAGAATCAATTTTATATTGTTCTTTTTTTTTTAAAACTCTGCCCTGTAAGGTGACTTTGAGTGCTCTGAAAGGTGCCTTTAAATACAAAATATTTTTTATTATTATTATTATTATTATTATTATTATTATTATTATTATTTACTTGGATGAATATATATGAATATATATGGTGCAGAATAATCCATAATCCTGACTATGGTTTTTTTTGCCAGATAAATAAATAAATAGAAAGAAAGAAATAGGAAAGAAAAGAGAAGAACACCAATAAAAGACAGTATGTCATGAGTCAGATGTTTAATAAAGCATGATCTTTTTATGTTTTTGACTCCATAATTGTTCGGATTATTTGACAATGAGTATCACTTACACGCCTGGTAAATGATAAGATAAGACTTTATTGATCCCCAGGTGGCAGTTTGGTTGTTGAAGTAACACAGACAAAAGCACAACTGAGAATAAGTTTAAATTCTTCTGGTCATTCCTCGGTCTCGCTTTAAGTGCTTTTAATGTTTTTGCCCCCTCATCCTGGTCTGAGCATCAAGCTCACCTAAAACTGGATCCTTTAATTCAATTGGAGGATTTTAAAACTAGGATAAAGGATCATCTGATCATCCTGTGCTCATGTTTTACTGCTTAACACATCTAATTAATTAACTGTGTATTTACTTGTTATACTGTCTCTGCCAGGACTCCCTTGTAAAAGAGACTCTGCATCTCAATGGGACTATTCCTGGTAAAATAAAGAAAAAAAAAAAAAAAAAAAAAAAAAATATATATATATATATATATATATATATATATTAAAAAGTACAAACAATAAAAATAAAGATAGATACATAAAGATGAGAATGAAATTTAAGGTCTATACAAATGTTACACATGTTGTAAATAGTTATAATTACAGGCAGTAGGCAAATGTTATTCAGTATTGACAGGTTGACATGGTGTCAATGGTGTGGTTATGACAGATTGTAAGCAGTATGAATAAATAAATATGTATAGAGATGTAATATTACCATGGGCATAGCAGACGTGGGGTAGACGTGGTACACGTCCCCCGCAGCTGCCGTATCTTTCCTCATGTCCCCCGCACTTTTCTAGACTGTGAATCAAGTTTGACATCTGTTCAATTCATCTTCACTAGTCTGAGCTTGTTTTTCCAAGTTATCCTGAACGCACCATGAGTGAGACCTAGGCTGTTTTTGAAACTGCCTACTATACGGACTGATTTGGCCAAAATCCAGTATGTAGTATGTAGTATGTGAGAAAGAGCAAAATCGGCAGTATGCCAAAACTACCCAGATGTCTACTTAATGTCATACTAAATCTCTCAGTATGCATCGGACCAGTCTGCCTCATGTACTGTTTCCCACAATGCACAGCGCCAACAATCCCCTTCTTCTTTTATTCTTTTTTGATGGGGGGGAACTCAGTTTTTATGTGCTGTGAAAATTATTAGATTCCATATAAACCACTTCTTAACTTTTTAAATCATTAGTGATGTTAAAGAAGCAGTTTATCTATCAGCTTGGTCGTTGTTTACTTCCGCTTTCTGAGACCCAGCATCCTGCAGACCAGATCCAACAGAACAGACAGACTACAGACTAAATTCAAACGCAGTATGTAGTTGGTTGTACCTACTGCCTACTACATTAGTAGGTAGTATGTAGCAGGCCGTTTCAAAAACAGCCCTAGTCAAGGATGTGCTATAGGCTCACACTAAAATGTAAAGCAATCAAGCCAGCAAGAGGCAGAAGAGCCTGCACTCTTTCTTTATATAACAGTATCAGTTGAGTTATGCAGTTTGGGCTTATGGTAACAAAAACATTCACCATGATGCGGGAAGTAAGGAGGACCCCAGGCCCTCTCTTATTACCTCTGCTTCAATATATATAAAAGAACCCTAAACTGTCAGTATCAGGTGTTTGAAAGGACAAAGGAGATGCCCTTGGCCTAGCTGTTTAAGCGTGCCCCGTTTACAGAGGCTACAGTACAGAGGCCTTAAAGCAGCAGCCACTGGTTTGATTCTGGCCATGACGCTCTGCTGCACACCTTTCTCTGCTCTCTCATGTGTCCTGTCTCTATTCAGCTATCAATAAAGGCAAAAATGCACCCAAAAAGTTTTAAAAAAGAATATGAATCGAAACAGGATCAAAATACATTTTGCACTAGATCTTAAGAACCCTAACAATTTGTCCCCCTCACTTCTGAGATGATGGCTACGGCCCTGAACATGTCTGTATGAAGATACAGAGAATAGTAAAGAGTACTTTATAATAGTACAATGATCAGTTGTTATAACCAATAATAATATAATATATTATATAACAGTATAATATAAACATATAATATAATGTAATATGCATTATAACATATAGCCCATCAGAGAGTCAGGGCAGGATGAGGTGACTGTAGGATGAATCTGTTCATGAGGGGGGCAGTTTAAGGCAAGGATGAGGGTTACCATCACAATACATGACTACTAACTGTGTTTGAATAAAATCAATGTGAAGAGAAAGAAAGATAGGCCGTAAACTTACCAGAACCCTGTAATATAATATAATATAATATAATATAATATAATATAATATAATATAATATAATATTGACTATCATTCAGATTGTCTAACGGCTCTCTCGTAGCCTAGCAACAGAATGAAAGCTGTTAGCTGTTAGCATTAAGAAAATTAACTTACAGACGGATCCTCCAGGAAGTCCTGTCCCTCCTCCACCCAGGCTCCCACCGCCACCACGGCCTGGTTCCTCTGGGCCAGGACCTTGCTGGTTCTTGTGGGCTCCTTGTTCTGGTTACCTGAACTTTTCCCCCTTTTTGAGGTTATAAGCCTGCTGCCCTTCATTGTACCGTCAGCCTCTAACAGGTGATGCTAACTCTCTCACAGCAGATTCTCGGCCACCGGGTAACCTGGTTTTACATTTGTATAGTTGTGAGGGTTCAGCGGTTCTGTCGGTGCACGTTAATTAACGAGAGTATTGAATAAAAGGTCAAAGAAAGCACGAAGTCTCACAACGTCTGAACTGTGATCAACAGGTCTGTTTGAGTTTCGCTCTTCTTTTGGTTTCTGCAGTTTGACAAACTGAGCAGTGCAACACTGCCCCCTTCAGGACAGGAGGACACACTGAGGAAATACACCACTCACTACAGTATGCCCATACTATACAGTCATGGCCAAAAGTTTTGAGAATGATACAAATATTACATTTTCACAAAGTCTGCTGCTTCAGGGTTTTTAGGTGTTTTTGTCAGATGTTTCTATGGTATAATGAAATACAATTAGAAGCATTTCAGAAGTATCAAAAGCTTTTATTGAGAATTACACAGAATTCATGCAATAAGTCAATATTTGCAGTGTTGACCCTTCTTTTTCAAGACCTCTGCAATTCTCCCTGGCATGCTGTCAATCAACTTCTGGACCAAATCCTGACTGATGGCAGTCCATTCTTGCATAATCAATGCTTGGAGTTTGTCAGAATTTGTGGGTTTTTGATTGTCCACCCGCCTCTTGAGGATTGACCACAAGTTCTCAATGGGATTAAGATCTGGGGAGTTTCCTGACCAAGGGCCCAAAATCTTAATGTTTTGTTCCCCGAGCCATTTTGTTCTGACTTTTGCTTTATGGCAAGGTGCTCCATCATGCTGGAAAAGGCATTCTTCATCACCAAACTGCCCTTGGATGGTTGGGAGAAGTTGCTCTCGGAGGACGTTCTGGTACCATTCTTTATTCATGGCTGTGTTTTTAGGCAAGATTGTGAGAGAGCCCACTCCCTTGACCGAAAAGCAACTCCACACATGAATGGTCTCAGGATGCTTCACTGTTGGCAAGAGACAGGACTGATGGTAGCGCTCACCTCGTCTTCTCCGAACAAGCCTTCCACCAGATGCCCCAAACAATGGGAAAGGGGATTCATCAGAGAAAATGACTTTACCCCAGTCCTCAGCAGTCCAGTCCCTGTACCTTCTGCAGAATATCAGTCTGTCCCTGATGTTTTTACTGGAGAGAAGTGGCTTCTTTGCTGCCCTCCTTGACACCAGGCCTTCCTCGCCTCACTGTGCGTGCAGATGCACTCACACCTGCCTGCTGCCATTCCTGAGCAAGCTCTGCACTGGTGGTGGCCCGGTCCCGCAGCTGTAACACCTTCAGGAGATGGTCCTGGCGCTTGCTGGACTTTCTTGGGCGCCCTGGAGCCTGTTTGGCAACAATTGAACCTCTCTCCTTGAAGTTCTTGATTATTGGATAGACGGTTGACTGAGGTGCAATCTTACTGGCTGCTATAAACTTCCCTGTTAGGCCCTTTTTGTGCAATGCAATGATGGCTGCACGTGTTTCCTTGCAGGTAACCATGGCTAACAGATGAGGAACAATGGTGTCATGCACCATCTTCCTTTTAAAGTGTCCAGTCACTCAATCATGACAGATTGATCGCCAGCCTTGTCCTCATCAACACCCACACCTGTGTTAATGTGTGTGACACCTGTGTGTCATTGAAATGATGTTAGCTGGTCCTTTTGTGGCAGGGCTGAAATGCAGTGGAAATGTGTTTTTGGTGATAAAGTTCATTTTCAAGGCAAAGAGGGACTTTGCAATTAATTGTAGTTGAGCTGATCACTCCTCATAACATTCTGGAGTATATGCAAATTGCCATTATAAAGACTGAAACAGCAGACTTTGTGAAAATTAATAGTTGTGTCATTCTCAAAACTTTTGGCCATGACTGTACACTGAACTCTACACAGACAATATTAAACTCCGTAATTATAAGTAAATATCTTAGTATTATTATTATTATTATTATTATTATTATTATTATTATTAATAATAATAATAATAATAATAATAATAATAATAATAATAATAATAATAATAATAATAATGATAATAATAATACAATGATAATAAAAACAACAATAATAATAATAGTAATAATAATAATTATTATTAGTTGTAATGCTTGTGTATCTCTCAATGTGGCTGGTGGATTTAGCATTAACCAAACTCATATTTTCAGATTTGAGGCTATCATGAAGCACCAGCATTGTCAAGGCACAACCCAGAAATTTAGTTTTTGGAATGACCTAGTATAGCACACAGGCTTGCTGATAGTGATGGAAATGTCAAAAGAGACTCTTTCTAATATCCTATTTGGATTGTAAACTGGTCTACACATTTCGTACGGAAGTCCAAAAGTTTAACAGTTTGTATTTCCAATCCTTCTTACAGACCGCACAGATATGCCCAATATTTCAAAGTATGAATCTGCAGTGACAAAGGTAAATCGTGCCCAAGTGATCCTTAGACTGGTTTAAAGCACATCCTATTTGCAGCAATGGCTCAGTCCATTGGGACTTAGCTTTGGAACCAGCGGGTCGCCAGTTTGAGTCCCAAGTGGACTGGTGGCTGGTGAGATGCTGGTTCACTTGTCTGGGCACTGCCGAGGTTCCCTTGAGCAAGGCACCGAACCCCCAACCACTCAGGGTGCGCTGGTTGAAGGCAGCATCTTCACTCTGACATCTCTCCCTAAGCATGTTCACTGCATGTTTGTGGATCAAAAATTGTATATACCAAACTGTGTGGAGCATGACCAAAAAAATAACACGAGTGGAAAAATTGAATTTCTCCCATGAGGATTAATAAAGTACATTTCTTCTTCTTCTTCTCTCCAAAGCAAAACATGTATGAATTCATGTTAGAAATAATATCATGAGAATACAATTTAGTAAGAATGAAGGATGGTGAGAGCTTGGGACTGCTTTACAGCTCATAGCATCGCTGCAACACCGTGAAGAACTGGATTAAATGCTGTAACTGCTAAATGTTTGTTTATATTGGTTAAGTAATGAGTCTTCTGTAAATAAATGAAAACTTCAATAACAAAAGATTGAACCAACCCAACAGTGAAGGCTCCTTGTATAAGCTTGAATAAAGTGAAAATGCAAATATATTTAGTCATGGTGTTATGTGGTGTGTTCAGTTTTATAATAAGTTTTGTAAAGTTACATCTTTAATAATTAAACTACTGCTGAAAACTCAAAAAGCTAATACCCTTACCTCTGAGAATACATTTTCATATCCTCTTATGCGCTGACCTATGCCTGCAAACTCCGATTCCATTATTTCATCTTTGCTGTCCTACTCTGTATTCATCATTTTGACAATATCATCACTGTATGCGTGCACAGCTGACAGGAGATCAGTGGGAGCAGTATGTATAAAAGCGCTGATAAAAGCGCTCTATTCTTATGCTGAGTTGCCTCCTGAATATCTCCAACACTTTAAAGGCAAAGCAATTTAAATTCAACACCAGAGGCAGGAGGAAATGTGGGTCATTCCAAGCTTAATGCGCTGGTGTGATAACAGTGTTGAGGAAACTTGATTTCATATTTTATTAGAACAAGACTCCAGGCCTGGGGAGGTAATAAGTTTTGCAGGTACTTGGTCATAAATAAGGATCAAAAATTTCCCCTGCTGTTGGCATCTCTAAATCCTGAACCAGGGGAATATCTCCATGTTCATAAACTCACAACAAGCAGACCTGCCATGTTTTGATGTCAAATCTATGTGCTGAAAAAAAGGGAGATATGTGTAGAAGGAAGTTTCATTCATTCATCCCTAAAGTAGAGTAGGAGAGTGTTTGCCTAAACTAACCCTGTATGGTCTGCAAACTATCAAACCACACACATTAAAAAGAACAAAGGCTTTCAACACATCGTCTTTATTTAAAAAATGACAGTATATACCACAGGAAAATAGAATTAACCTGCACAGCGCGGTGTGCAGCTATCTTCAGATATAAAGGTTGCTCTGAATGTTGGTGGTTCTTGAAAACTTGCGGAGGACATCTGTGCTCGGAGAAGTTTCCAACTGAGGACAGAGAGAGAAATAGGTAAATTAGTACAAGACATTGATTGTATATAAACACAGGCAGCACAACAGCTCCCTAAAAGTGAAACCAAAACTTTGAGAGCTCCCCCTGGTGACTGGCCGCAGTATAGGTCTAAAAGCTCACCCCCTCTTTTATGAGACATGGAACTTCAGTTGAACTAGATATTAAAACATGTCAAGAAATTAATACCAGACTCTTTGAACTTCCTGTAGCCGTTCAAAGCTTGATCCGAAGAGGGAACCCAAGCTTTGAATTACCATGACCTGGATGACTGAGAACCTTCACAGACATCTTCCTACAGCCATGAAAGTCTGCTTCAAACACAAGAATCTTTTTCACTGTGGTGTGTACCGACCTGAGGGATCTTTGTGGTTTTATCAGGAGGTAAATGTTTGCTTGGAGTCTTACGGCTCCACCAATGCAATTTGTCATTGGGCGTTTTTTGACCAGAGGAACTTTACCCCAGAACTAGGTGCGTTTCAACTGGTGTTACGGTTTTAAAAGTGACCCTGTAAACTGGAGACCTTCAGCTGAACGTGTCAGTGTTTGTGGAGTTTACACAGCTGTTGAAACACAGAGGGAGTTCCTGGGAATGCAAACTAGTTTAGTTTTTATTAAGATTTCAAAATATCCTCATCAGATATTTAATGATCGTCTAAAGACGTTTATGAGGGATGCATCCGGCTGAGAGTCTCCAGTTAACAGGGTCGCTGTTTAAACCAAAACACCGGCTGATCTCTGCCACGGCTTTTTGAGTTCAAAAGGATTTTAAAGCCGTGTTGAAACGTCTTTGCTACTCACGCTTATCTCCTCTCACGTGTTGATTCAGTGAATCCATCTGTGATGAAATATAGCACCATCTAAAACAGACCAGCTGAGTCTCTTCATGCTAACAGGCTAACTGTTGTGTTGCTCATAATGATACCTGCCTGTCCGTCTGCTTCTATGGTGTCATCTGTGATGAATGGCATTTGTCTTCGTTTTACTGCCCTCTACTGGTCTGGTGGTGTAGTGCATTTACTTTTTTTCCTCCATACGTCACTGGCCGGATTTGCACAATCTACCCGGGACTTCAGCCCAAGGTCAGTAATTCTGGGGGCTAAAAGACCCAGGAAATCTTGGTCAATGGTCTTGGTAGTGACCATTTAGGCTGTATTTTGGCTTCACTTCTTACACTGGGAGACCATGGAGGCGAGCTGTCCATATTAATATGCAGTCAGTAGCAAAAACAAGCAGAACAGGGAAACATTTCAGGAGTACATCAGAGGAGATTTAACAATTTCTTACTATCTACCCCATAAACTTGTTGAGCTATATGCCAATACCATAGAATGTATATAAAATGGACGTCATCTCGCTCAACTCGAAGTGAGGCTGCCACAAAAACTGCTCCCCCTGGTGGCTGGCTGCAGTATAGGTCAAAAACTCTGTCTCCCCCATTCATTTGAATGGTGCTGCAGTCAAACTTTAAAAAATAAATACACATGGTACGAATGTTTCTCACATCCGTATGCTGTGGTGATATGTAGTTAGTATTTGACTGTTTTGTGTTCAAGGCCTCTTTTTTCTGAAGTTTCTTTTTCGTTAGTTATTAGAGTTTAAAAAACGGGGTTTTACATCCGGGTTTACTTTGATTCACAGCTGCCGTAGAGAGAAACTCCATAGGACCTCGGGACACTACGCTGTATGGCGGAGCTTGTTACCGTGGAAACACACAAATTCCCTACTGCGCTGACTCTGGCTGAAGAAAATTTACAAGATGGCAGCGTTCTGGAACGGGATATTTTGACTTCAAAACTGTTCAATGGGGAAAGGCAGAGCAACGCTGTCTGTTATATATACAGTCTATGTTAATACTCTCAAAGTTGGGATAACTCTGTTACACTGAGTTCCTGAGAGAAGGGCCCAATGTAAAACCTGCCTACACTGTGTGGGTGAAAAGAACAGGCCTCAGTTTGTATAAACAAACTTTATCTATATTGTTACATATTGTATATTTTAATGTCTGAAAGCTCTCATACTTCATTTGACCTACTTGTAGACCCTGATAAACTCATCTAATGACCCTGCATCAGAACTAATTGCTCGACACGCCGCCTCCTTTGATATAACTGACACATGAGACAAAGTTACTGCAATGCACCAACAAGAATGCAAATGACTGTTTCACCATGTCTCATCTAAGAGTATACGAGTCTTTGCAGATAAAAGCAAGCGCTGTCAACTCGAAATCTTCAGCTCCACTTACATCCTGACCCCCTCACTCATTAAGTGGCATCTCTCCAGTTGTATGACGCTACATAATGTCAAGTGCTGAGGGAATGTTAAGTAGAGGCAAAGAACAGAAGGAGCTATTTCAGACACTTGTTCATTTTCCTCTGTATGTTGCTATGTGACTCATAGTTTGAGCACTTCTGCTGTTTGAATCAGACTGAAATTCACAAAGTTCAATCACTGCTGTTAAAGTTAGCCAAATTAGCAAACGTCTGATTCTTTAACTACAAATTAGGGATGCACCGATCCGACCCTGGTATTGGATATTGGCCAGATACTGACTCAAAAATGCTAGATCAGACATTGGTGACAAAGGGCTGATCCATATGGCAGATCTCTTCATCTCAGTTCTATGCTTTTCTGTGTTTACAACAGCCATGTGCATCTCCTATGTCATCAGCGCCAGTCGGTCTGAGCATGTTGGGCAGAGCTAATACAGCATGATGGTGGATACCTCAGAGGCTCTGCAGTTTAGGAGCATTTTATGCTTCCTTTTGCTAAAAACTCTGCCAGAAACCTGCAACATGTCAGTGTTCATTTTGGCAGCTATTTTAGATTTAGTCTTAGTCTTTGGACGGAAATGCCTGTTAGTTTAGTCACATTTTAGTCTTTTCAGCCCTTTATAGTTTTAGTCTAGTTTCAGTCACATTTTAGTCTTTAATTTTTGCCAAAACATTTTCTCTTTAAAATAATTCATGTTCATGTAATTCAGATATCGGTATCAAGTGTTCAAATAGTCAACATTTCACTCTTTTAACACTTTTGTGTAATATCTGAAGTTAAATAATTCAGCCTCTCGCTGCTGAAAAGTCAAAAAGAAAACATTTGATGTGACCACTATTAAAATATATTGATTCTCTGGATTCAAATAAAAGTGCCATGAACACAATATAAGGGCTGTATTGCACTTTACGATGGTCCCTGAATGCACCTGCACTGGACGGACAGTCAGTTCACGGCACTCTGAAATGTGTCTGCATCTTTCAACAAGCAGTTGATCCAAACTTACTAAATGTGTCTGATGTATCACCACACTGGATTAAATCAAGCTGAAGACGCCAAGCATTTTATGTTAATGGCGGCAACAACGTCAAACCTCAAATATTAAACAGACGTCCCCCGGTTGTGTCTTTGTCACTAACGCACACCGGGGGTAAAATCCTCAATGAAGATGAGACAGATGCATGGAGGTGAGGAGAGCTGGTTCATAAAGCACACCTGCTGCAGGTAGAGACCAAGCTAACACTGAGCCATTCTAATAAAAACTCAGCCTGTCACAGGAAGTCATCACTTTAACTTTAATGATTAGACGCACAGCGGGGGAAACATGGATTCTGAATGTCTGGCGGTCCAATGTTATCGTCTCATCATCGTCTCGTTAACAAAATCAAAATATATGTTCGTCAGTCTCGTTTTCGTCATGAAAAAATGAGCTGTTGACGAACATTTATCGTCATAATTTTCATTAACAAAATTAACACTGCAACATGTGCAGGGCTAATGTTTCGACGGATGGCAGTGAGGCTGAAAAATATAATGGACGCCAAAACGAGGAAGTTTACTTCAGCTGTAGCCTACTGCAAAGAAGAAAGAAATCTATTAATGGATTCAAAGTGTGAAACAAACGCACAGGTTATTGGATTAATTGTTCCAGATCCTTGAATCCATGATATTACTCCATGATATTTGAGGAGAGGATAAAAAAAACCTGACATAGGAAAAAGAGCACGGGGGAAACTTTCTTCCTCTCCAAAGTCTCTAAACTTTAAGTAGAGCTTCTTCTCTCATCCTCTTCCAGAGCACTCTGACCTTTCCAAAAGCTCCCTCAGAGATAAAAAGGAAAGCAGCTCACCTGGATGGACTTGCCAAGCTTAGTTAGTGCAGGCTTATAGGTCTCCATGGTGACAGAGTCAGGGCCGATGACATCACTGTAACACTGGTAAACAACGGCGGCGATGCGGTGGACCTGGCAGTGGTTGAGCACTGATGAAACAACACAAAGAAGACCAAACAATGGAGATCAATGAAGGCTGGACCAGAGTGCATTAACCGTCAGTCCTCTATGTCACAAGCTCCTCCTCCTCCTCCTCCTCCTCCTCCTCCTCCTCCTCTTCATCCTGATAAGACATCACTTTGTTTGAGTTTCACTGTGTTTTAGCACAATAGCACCAAAATGAGCAGATCAGGATGCAGGAGTGTGTGCTCAGAGAGTGAAGAGGAGTCTAATGGCTCTATAACTCATTCAGCTGGCACACACTGTGATACAAAGAGACTTACAGCTTACACACACAGACACACACAGACACACACGCGTGCACACACACACAGAGACACACACAGACACACACACACAGAGACACACACACACACACGCACACACACATGCACACACACACAGCAATTTCAGCTTCAGTGTCATGCTCAAGGACACTTGAACAGGAATCCAAAAGGAAAACGAGTACATAGGTTGATTTATTCAAACACAAGGGGTTAATGTTCCCCGCTCAATACTTCAATACTTTCAGATTTACATTCATCTTACAGTCCTCTGCTCCGTCTCATCCCTGTGGTTTCCTGTGCTGCCGTACACACTTGCAGTGTTTTGCTTCTTTAATTCATTGTGAGTTGATCATACTGAAGTCTGCAGCCTGAGGTCTCATCTTTGCTAAAAGTGTGATGTATGTGTAACGGCTAAGAAAACAACCCTCCATTGTTATGAAGTCACATCCACATTTATCAGTTCATGTTTTTAAAGCTCCTGTAAAGAGTTTTCAGCGAGCAATAGAAAACAGAAATGAACACTGATGCCTCGGGATGTAAGGAAACACTCAACCCACGATTCTATTCAAATCCTGATTTTTGGTTCACAATAAGATTCACTCTCGATTCTGTAACGCTTTTCAAGTAAACTGGATTGAACTCAAAATTTAAATAACAATTATTTTATTTCAGTCCTCAGATATGGACAGTTGGGATATATATTTGTTCTCTAATATTTCTTTGTAAACAGAGTCATCCTTTTTCATTTTGAAGGTGTGTTGTAACTCAAATTAAACCACTGCACACTTTTTTTCAGCACCTTGTAAAAAAACTCAAAATGAGTTTACAAAAATACCTTGTTGGAAAATTTTAGAACAGTTATAGACAAATGTAAAGTGAACGATTCCCAAATGAAAGTATGAAATGTTAAAACAAATAAGGTCAATGTCTTTAAATAAACTACAGAGCAGCTTCTGCTCCTGGCTGTGAATTGACATGTTGTTCTTCAGGAATATCAGGGAAAGACAAAATGCTGCCGTCCCTCAGACTGTAAACACAAAGGTACATCCTGACCTGCTCGGTCTTCACCTGCTGACTCCATGTCTGTTACACTCCACTCAGCGAGTGATGAGAGAGCAGCACGAGAGACTTCATGATGCTGAACAAGAGGAGTGAAACGCAGATAGCGCCCTCTACTGTTACTGAAAATAGTATCGATATACAAATGTTGTTGAATCGATTTTAATCCACTGTTATTCGTATCGATTTTTTACTGTCTTGTGATATATCCTTACATCCCTACTGATGCCTCTTTAAGAACTATAAAAGAATTGAGAGAAGCAGGGACAAGATTGGCTATTTCTAAGGAGTAGTTTTGAATACCTGTAGGCACTGCCACAGGGTCAAGGTGAGAAAGAGTGCCGCCAAAGAAGCCTTTATTTAACCTCCAGGGCAGAGACCCTCGATAATTGATGTGTTTGACTGTCTAAATAAAGAAAAGGTGACTTTGACACTACAAACACATGTTCAGGTCAAGATCAGCGAAGTGCTATGGTGCCAATTTGTCTGTATGGGTCGTCAAAATCAAGTAAATCCAAAAGTTCCTCACAGGGGCTTTACAAGAAAGGCTGAGGTGGAAAGTTAGTGAACTATTCTCATAAGAGGATTTAATGTGAATACTTAGCATCTCATTTGCAAGAAAGAAAGCTCCCAATTCAAAACCCCCAGATTTAATATCCCACCATGCAGAGCTCTACGTCAGACGAGGAAAGCTGAGTTATGCAGCTTTAAAGAGTCCATGGCTTGTTTTGTCTGTAAAAAGTGTTCATGAGAAGCGCCTGGGCAGGTGAAGGAGCTAATCTGACATGATGACAAGAATCAGAGACGCTCTTAATCTGTAACAGCAGTACCTGCAGCCGGGAGTCCGGTGACTATGTTGGGTTGCTCCAGTGACTGGCAGACAGGCTGACCGCTGTAAGCGCTAGAGTGGAGCGAGCGAAGGAAGGGGGCGGAGCTAGAGCACAGATAGTCGGCTGTCTTGTACTCGGCCACAGAGCTGTCGGATAACACGGTCACATTCAGCTCTCTGTGCTGCAGACAGTCAAAAACCTGCAAGAGACAGAGACACGCTGCATTAAACATCACTGTGTAAGTACAGGGGAGAGGATGCTTTCAGTGAGTCACTCAGATAATGTGAAAGGACAAACTATAAGGTGCATACAGCCGGTCTGTGCAGGGGACACTTCATTACAGTTAGATTTTAAAATTATTTTACTAGTTTTTAAGGCGCTGCATGGCCTCGCACCAGACTACATCTCAGAGGTGCCTTTAGTGTATAAACCAGGAATGCCTCTCAGATCCTCCAGCTCCTCTCTTTTAGCTGAGAACAGAAACATTTAGTGACGCTGCTTTCAGACATGACGCTCCAAGATGATGGAACAGCCTGCTGGAGGATCTGAGAGGAGCTGATAGAGATATTCAGACTTTTAAACCTAAACTAAAAAACACATTTATTCAGTCAGGCTTTTATGTAGGGTTTAACAATTGTATAACTTACTTTTACTGTAACATTGATTTAAAAGTTGTTTTATTATTTTAACTGTTTATTTTATTTAGATATATTTATTTTAATTTATCTACTCAGTTTTATTGGTATTTTAAACTTCATTTTATTTTCAACTGTTATCCTTGCTCCTTCTAATTTATTTATTTTAACCATATATTCTTAATGTTAATCTGATGCCTTTTTATTTTATTTTAATTACACATATTTTATTCATTATTTTTGTTTTGTCTTGACATTATTTTATTTCTGCTTCTCTTTTGTTTTCAGTCACTGTAAAGCACTTATATATAACAATCATTTGATTTGTATGAAAGGTGCTTTACAAATAAAGCTTGATTGATTGATTGATTGATTGATTGATTGATTGATTGATTGATTGATCAATCGATTGATTGATGCCCAAAACTAAAATTCTCTGAACTTAAAGTTATAACAGAGTTGTGCTTGAGCTGATTTATTATTGTTTTTAGTTATTGAAATGCAAGTACATTTATTCATGTATTCGTGTTTATGTTTGGTTGTTTGTTAAAATTGTATTGACATCATTACAGGATGGAATAGAAAGCCTTTACTGTCATTATGTAATAAGAGCACAACTTTCAGGCACAGTAGCACAGAAAACATGACTTTAAGTAAAACTGTTTATAGTGCACAGTAAAATATGTGTACTGCATTAGCAGAAGAACGGTAATATGAGAGGGGAACAATGCACTGGACAATATGTGTGTGTGTTGGTGGGATGGGATCAGTGCTTACTGGAGGTCAGTGTCATTAGGATTACTATCATTACTCAAATACAAGGCAACATTTGGCTCTTTGATATTTTTCAGTGCACCAACCACCTGATGATTCTGTTTAAACTTACCTTTTGTGCCCACTGAAAGAGCTGGTCCTCTGCAATGTAGCCGTTCACTTGGCAAATCAAAACCTGGAAGGAAAAGAATGCAAAGGATATTTATGGACACAACATTTATGGGTCAAAAATATACATCTCTTAAAAAATAAAGGCAGAACTTAAACACAGGACAGTCTGATAATACTACTGGATGACACATTTAAGGAAACAAACAGAGTTTTGTGTTTTCCATCACGCCACCACAGCTGCCTCCAACTGAGAACCAGCAGACAACCTCCCCAACAGTTTGTTCTTTTTCTGACCTTTACTTTTGCTCTGTGGGTTGGCACATCATAATAAGCCGGTTATTACCCGGCTCTCTTATTCATCTTTCAGCTGTGTAAGATGTTCGATTCTGATTGGTCAAAACCCCTTGACATTGGTTATTAACTTTCACTAATATGATCAACACCAGAGACAAACTGATCATACGTCATGTCAAATCAATCCACAGAAAAGAGTTCAGACACATTTAGCTTCTGCTTGTTGACACCATAAACCGTAAGGTGAGTGGGAATCGTTAGCTTTCATTAGCATCATATTGCTAACAATGTGGCTAAAACGTTAGCTTTGGTGAGCATGCTAAATCAGCAGGCTACAGACGTTTCCATATTGGATCCTGTCCATCAATATGATGAAGGAGTGGAGCAGGTGAGAGAAACTTTAGGTTAGCGATCTCTCCAAAGAAAGTTAAACCATGAGTGGTGGTGATGATAGCAGCAGGGTTCAAAGTTGTGACATTAGTTTCTTTTTAAAGGTGTGTGAACCACAGAGCTCAGAGAAGAAGGAGAGCTAAATGAGGACAGTTTCATGTTCAATCCACCACAACAGGCAGAGAAGAATCCATCACCATGGAACCATCACTGACGAGGAATCACTGAGACTATTTTTAAAAACTTTAAACATAAATCATTTAAATCAATAAAATCATCTTTCATCAATGTTTTTAACAACATGTTTGTGTTTTAAGTTAGTAGCTGGGTGATAAGCAGGATAATGTATGGTTAGCTGGTTGTTATGGGAAATAGAACCCACCCTTTGTGTCCGGGTCTTGTCCACCCTGAAGGGACTCTATTTCCTATAACCACCTGCTAACCCTTACATAAAAGATACTCCACATTGTCATGCTATAAACTAATTCATTTATTAAAACCACTTATCATTGCAGCAGGTTTGGACCTGAACATAACCCCTTACATATAAAGCCAGACACCTTCTCATCTTCGTTCGGCCTCTAACTCCCCCTGTTAGCTTCGGCCAAAATGACCCAGAAAATGCTTACAAACACAAAACTTACAGATGCATTTATCACAGCTTTAAAAATGCAGGTTGTGATAAGAGTTTCAGTAAATCTGTCCTATAAATTAATGTGTTATGGCTACAGTATTTCTCGTCCACAGCTGCTTTATAGTGTATAAAAATCTTCCTCCTCAGTTCATTAACTCCCTGCAGCCATCTGAGGGCTGCGTGATAAATCTGACGCTCCCTCAGCAGGGCAGTGCTTGCACACCGGTCGTTCACTATGTTTATCTTGATTGAATCACGTGCAAATGACACCGGGCTGATGGAAAAACCACACACGTCTCTGCACACATCAGACTGGTTGGTTATAACTCTGTGAGGTGACAGTTTATGTTTGAGACACCGGATTCCCAGAGATCATTAATTCTGTGTGTCATGGCCTACTTTACAGCCTCGGTGGCTGAAGCAGAGTCTTGTGTTTTACTCTTAAAATGTGGTTCAAACTCTGCTCCATCAGATCTATTAAGTTATAATGTAAGCATTTAAACAAGTGTTGGATTGATGTAGTGATATAATCAGCTCTAACAAACTATAATTGCTTTTAAGATGAATCCCTAATGTCATTGAAAGCATCTGCTTTTTGATTTTCCTCCAGTTTATCTGGGTTATTCCTTTAATCTGTCACTTGTTTGTAGCTGGATAATGAACATGGCAAAGACTTTGTAATGTCCTCTTAATGCGAGATCATTTAAATAGACAATCAGGAACAAACTCATTAAACTGAAATGATTGAGTCTACAACGTTTTATGAGTGGCATAACTCAAACAGTAACACATGTTGTTTTGTTCAGTGTGCCACTCACTGATGGGTCGTCCTTCTGTCTGTAGAAAACACACGCTGACTCCTCGCTGCTTTGCCCAGATACAGCCCGGCTCCTCTCGTTCCACACGGATGCATGTCCCACTGCGTCCCACTTTGCAGAGGTGAGAACATACACTGACAGAAACCCTGTGAAGACAAACCCGCTCTGTATTCAACAACAGCTCACATGTGACAGGAGCGCTTCCTTTCTACTGCTCTGGTTTGTTTATGTTACCAGGAAGGTCTATACATGAGTCATGGTTTTAAAGTCTTTTAAAGTATTCAGCAGCCGTTTACATATCACTTGTATGGACACTGACAGATCTGTTAGTCTTTGTCTTACACAGTGGGACAGGTGACACTCCTCTCATTAGAGCTGAAGCAATACCAGGACTACTTCATGACATAACATTCATTGGCAACTATTACAAAAGTACAAACAGGGATTGATTTTAGCCTCTCAAGTGTTACAACTTCCTGCAGCCTGTTGCACCAGCTGTGCGTAAGTTCAAACGTAGCCTAGTTTAAACATCATTTCTCATTTAGGATGAAGTTGACATTCTACTAACATGTTGGTTGTTGCACCAGCTGAGATAGTCCCAACTTAAGCCTAAGTTACAATTTAATTCTTAGACTTAGCTCCTAGTAGGTGTAAAGTCCTCCGTAGAGTACTGGTAGCAGCGTCGCTTTGAAAGGTGGGATGGATTGGAGGATGAGGAGATACAGAGGGTTCTCCCAGCTAAAGTATGTCGGCAACGCGATATCCGTGAGAGATTACATCCTTTGGAAAAATATGATGACCAAGATTTGCACTCTAGAAAATTAACATGTGTTGTAGTTGATAATTTTCCCACTCAATGTCACTGTTATTACACACACACCATAGATTAAGGCTTCAGGCTATAGTTATCACCTTACTGTGACACTTCATGAAGATTTACATTCACGTTGTTGTTCCGTGACAGTAACATAAGTTTGTTTCAGCTGTTGGTCAGTTCAGAGATGATTAAGCACGAAAGATAACAATGCATCAAAATTGCTTTCCTCTGATTGGCTGCTGGAAGTGTATACGTCATATCTGTGACAATGTTTTGGTTAGTTTGGACGTTACTGTCTACTCGTTAAGAGGAACCTTATGTCTCTGTGGTGAAACCAAACAGTGACACAACTTAAGTTACAAACTAACTAGTTTCAACGTTTGGTTTAGTGAGGACTTTACACCCTAACTGAGGACACAACTTGCACACAGCTGGTGCAACAGGCTGATGATCTGTTTATATCACATGAGATGGAAAGCTGAAAAATGTAGGTTTTAGACTAAAAGAAAACTGAAGACATCATATTGCATGTTACCAAATAGTGACAGACATTTAGCTGTTTTCTGCTTCCTAATAGACAAAATGAAAATACAACCATAAGACAGTTTTCTTATTGTTAAATGATGATAATGGAAGGTCTTAGATTGGTTGGTTGCTTCATTGTAGATGTTCCTTATTTCGGGAAAGAAAAAAAAAAAAAAATTCCTTACTTATTTTTGTGCATTGCCTTTACACTGCTTGGCAGTACCTGCACCCAAATTGACTTAAAGCACTTTGTTACTCTTACTGATCTTGTTTCCTCTTGTCTAGATCTTTGCTTGTGTTGTTCTTGTTCTCGTATGTACGTCGCTTTGGATAAAAGCGTCTGCTAAATGACATTGTAACATTGTAACATTGTTAAATAAATCCCTGCTAAAAGAAAGAGCATATTTGACAGCCTTTCATTGAATTGACTCTTTGAGTGATGTTATGTCTACAAAATAAAGATCCAATGCATGGAGATCACTTTTCTCTACAGTATGATGTTGCAGCAGAAGAGTACAGCTTAATATAATTAGCATATTCTGCAAGAAATAAATCCTCCTTCACAAGGGGATCACTCAGGGGCTGTTTTCTAATATCAAATACTTTGTTGAAAAAGTGTTCAAACACACATTTGACAAGTCCTGTTAGAAGCATCACTTACTGGTAGCGTTGTGTCCCACGGCGAGGATGAATTCTGAACACTGCACCTTGTTACCGTTCTTCAGCGACTCTGACACCTCAGGGCTCCAGTGTAGACCAACCTCCCTGATGAATAGTGATGTGGAGGTAAAGAAGAGGAGGGGACGTTACAGAAAAGAAGAGTATGACTTCTGTACAAAATAACACACAGTTCAAACTTTAATATTTGACAGCTGTTGTTCAGGCGTGATTTCCAAGAGTGCAAAGCAAGCAAATACATCCTGGTGTTATGCACTGTGGAGGAAATGTTGTTTGGGAATGTGCTGATCATCAGCTGCAGTGTGTCCTGAAAGTGAAACTGAAAGTAGTCACAGTTCTGTGGGTTAGCCTACCACGACGGTACAGAGTCATCTAAATTAATTTAATATGTGTACAGCGCCATGGACCAATATCTTAAAAAATAATAAACAATTAATCAAAATGCTCATTTCACAGTGAATTATGTTGACTTCTACTTGCAGCTCTAGTAGCTCACTGTTCAGTGTAATGTTGTGCTTTTAGCTGATGTGTCATGTTAGCTAGCTGGAACCACTCACAGCTGTGGTTAACTTGATAAAGTGCGCCATTTGAAACACAAACAGTAATATATAATACAATAATGAGAAGTAATGAATGGTTTTCAGTCTTTAAACAAACTTAAATATTTAATATAAGTTTAAATAAGCCTTTAAAGTTAGCTAATTCAGTTCTTCCATGCTTTCTGACTTGACACTTTCTGTAAACATGCTAGCTGGCTAACGTATTGTACCTCTTCTCCTCCAGTTCTCTGCGGATTTCTTCATCTTCTTCGTTTTCTTCTACATCCTCATCATCCTCCTCTACTGCCCGAGAGTATACCGACAACACTTCGCCGAAAAACGTGGCCATGATCACAAACAGCTGAGAAAGTTAGCCTAGTGATGCACACCTGCAGCCATGACATGCATCCACCACTTCCGCTGCTGCGCCCCTTCAAAATAAAAGCATAATCACAGCTATGATTAAACAGGATCAGATATGATGAACCAAGACAGGGGTTCCCAAACTAAGTTATACGTGCCAAAAACTCGCGTCCCATGCTGTCCCTTGAGCTGATAGAATGTTGCTTTATACCTAATTTAGATGGTCTGCAGAAAATTAGCCTGCCTACATGAACATGTGGCCGTGTTTCCTGTGCTGTTGAGATGAACCTGCTGCTTTTGTTAATAACTGCATGTTAACGTCCCCTGACCCCCACTTTGGGAACCATTTAACTAGAATGGTTCCCAAACAGGTCGAAATAAAAAAGTCCTCAGTTATAGTCTCTGTGTTAACACCAAAATAGAGACATAACCTGTGAATGAAAGTACTGAAACTATTGATAATGTATTTTTAAAGTGTATGTACTCTGAAGCTTTCTGCTAGGATAAACATGAATGGCTTTACCAAACATTTTTCATCTGCTAAAATAATTTTCCAAAACAAAAAGCAATTTCACCAATGGACTTATCATAGAAAATAAACAGAATGATATTATTGTAAACATTGCTCTCTTTGCAGGCAGATCGTATATCCAACACACACATCCAGATACATGAAAGTCAATCAATCAAACAATCTTTATTTATATAGCGCCAAATCACAACAAATGTTATCTCAAGACGCTTTCCAAATAGAGCAGGTCTAGACCGTACTCTATGTTCTATTATTAACAAAGACCCAACATCAAGACTGGATCAGATCCAGTCCCATCTTACAGACAGGACTCAGTCTGATCTCAACTTAATCCACCATGAACAGAGCACTTTGCAGCATTTAGCAAGTTACAGTGGCAAGGACAAACTTCCTTTAACAGGCAGAAACCTCCAGCAGGACCAGACTCGTGTTAGACACACATCTGCTGAGACCGTGTTGGACATTTAAAGACCTTCCTCTTTAAAGAGGCTTTTAACTTATTTTAAGTACTGCTTTTAAGAAATGATCAAGTTTGTTTTTACTGTGTGCCTGTAGCACTTTGAGATTTCTGGAAATGAAAAGTGCGTTATAAATAAAATGTATTTTTATTATTTTTTTTATTATTATTATTAGAGAGAGAGAGAGAGAGAGAGAGAGAGAGGGAGAGAGAGAGAGAGAGAGAGAGAGAGAGAGAGAGAGACGGACGAATAGTAGTAATAGTAGTTGAAGCTGTTGCTGCTGGAGTCTGGTACGTCCACAGCAGCGACTCAGAGGAACCTATGAGACAAGGGACCTCAGGGACTCCAGAAAAGTCTATGGTTAGTAACTTAAGTGAAACCCAAGTTCTGTGAACAGGGGCGTTGCTCGGAATTCTGGGCCCCATCAAATATATCACAGCGCAAGTCAGCTCTGCTCAATTTCTTGTAATGACCACAATACAACCACTTAAACCACTTAACCATTATTAAAATTGTCACACTGTCATAAGTTGATGTTTGGTTTAGTTTTTGCCTTGTGTTTCATACATTGTTTTCTCTCTGTCTGTTTTCTGTGTTTCACTAAAGTTACTAACCAGTTATCATTTTGTCTTCCTTGTGTTTTCTGTTTCTTTTTCCGCTTGTTTTCCTTTAGATTTGGTTCTTTGACATCTTAGTAAGTTTTGTTTGTACATTTTGTTCTTTAATTATCTAAATCTTAATTTTCTGCACATGGGTCCTCCTCCGTTTTCACCATTGTTACAGAATGATCCAACCTCTGTCACATTGGGAAATGTGAGTGCAGATTTAAAATAATAGGTTTAATAAGAACAAAAGAACAAAAGGTACAAACCGAACTTACTGAAATGTCTAAAACACTAAATCTAAAAAGTCCAAAATAAAACACAGAGAACGACGTACAATGATCCAACACATGACAGGGGAAACAGAGGAACTAAATACACAGAGTCATTAACACAGGTGTGAACACAGGACACAGGTGAGACTAATGAGGGGAACCAAAGAGGAGGGAAACACACAAGGACAGGAAGTAATACTGAACTGGAAACTTAGGCTGTTTCCGAAATCGCCTACTATACTAGCAGTACGTACTGATATGTCCAAAATTCAGTATGTAGTAAGTAGTATGTGAACAAGAGCAAAATCTGCAGTAAGCCAAAACTCCCCTGATGTCTACTGATTCGGGAAAATATCTCAGTGTGCATCGGACCAGTCTTCCTCGCGTACTGTTTCCCATAATGCACAGCGCTCGTTCTGCTTTTTCTTTTTCCTCATTTTTTGACGGGAGGAAATCCGTTTTTGGGTGCTGTGAAAGTTATCAAATTACATATAAACCACTTCCTAACTTTTTAAATCATAAATGGATGCTAAATAAGCTTTTTATTTATCGGCTTCGCCGTTGTTTACTTCCGCTTTCTGAAACCGGAAATCCAGCGAAGTCTGGCTCAGCATGATGCATGACAGATCGGACAGAACAGTCATACTACATACTAAATTCAAACGCAGTATGTAGTAGGCAATACCTACTGCCTACTACATTAGTAAGTAGTATGTAGCAGGCCGTTTCAGAAACAGCCACAGGGATCAAGAACTACAAAATAAAACAGGAAACACAAGACATGACTAAGAAACACAAGAAAACACAACAAGAGATATGGATCACTAAACACACAAGAGAGACAAAGGAGAACTAATACAGAATAAACACGGGGAGGAACCAAGGCATGAAACACAAGGACAAAACTAAACTAGACATCGATTCATGACACCTACACTCTGATTGTATTCTATTTTATTGTATTATTTCATTATTAATATTATTTCAAATGCCTGTCCTTTATTTTCCCCAAGTGTCCTAAATATGCAATTGTGGGGGTGCTGATGGCCTAGCGGTCTAAGCGCCCCCCGTACAGAGGCTATAGTCCATCACAGAGGTCACCGGCTCGACTCCCGGCTGGTCGGCCATCTAATGCAATGTCCACCCCCACTCTCTACTCTCCACATTTCCTGTCTCTCTTCAACTGTCCTGTCAATAAAGCCCAAAAATATAACTTAAAAAAATGATATATACATGTATCAGTGTATTTTTTCATTGATACATTTTAAAGACATCAGTATGTCAGTGCCATGTTGTTTGTGTCTTCATTCTTGATCAATAAATGAAAGAAAAAAAGAGAATTCATCAATCAATCTTTATTCAGCGCTGTTTCACATTACACATGTCATCTCAAGACACAGAGAGTAGGTCTAGACCTTACTATATGTTTATAGATATGTAAAATAAATAAAATAAATTCACAAAGACCCAACATCAAGATTTAATACCATTTTATCTTAAAGTTCAGTCTGATCTCATCTTAATCCTTTAACAGGCAGATTCCTCGAGCAGAACCAGACTCATCTTAGACACACATCTGCTGTGATTGGGTCGGGATTGGAAAGATGTATAGAGGGAGATGCAGAAAGAGAGAGATGGACAGAGACAGATGACAACAAAAACAACACAGGTCATACAGACTTATGGTTAGTGCAGATTATTTACTGTTTGCAGGAAGTGTTAACTTTAAATAAATAGGAGGGAATCTTTTAAAGGCATGTAATGATAATAAAGACATTATTACAGCTTTCAATAATAATTGAATGTACACAGAGGCTGGTAATCATTGTTTAAAGACAGACATAACAATGTGAACCTATGCATAAGCAAAATCCCAACAAGTAAGATCTGACTAAATATTTAAAATGCACAGAAGTAGCTTCAATTGAGCAGCTCAAACACACTGTCCATACAAACAGAGCAGAGCATCAACAGCCACTCCTCACAATCCCTGTGGGAATCTCAAAGCTCGGGGCTGCATGCATGAGTACTGCCTGTCCAACGTATTTCTGCCTGAGCTGTTTGCTTAAATCGATGAATGATTTAAGGCCGCCGCACTCTGGTGGATTCACATGATGGTGTGTGGTTACACAACGTATGGGGCTCGAGTATGACTAACAATTAGTGTAGGAATGCTTGATGTTGCTATTTTTGGTCCTTGTGCCAATCAAGGGTAAACTTGACATGCCACATCACTCCTCCTGCTTCTTTCTGCTCATACATAATTTACAGAAGGAAAAAAAGACTGAAAACATAATAGTTAAAGGATGCTGGCAGATCATCTCCAGTTGTATGGTAGATGGGAACATAAGCCAAGTTATATTAGAGCAAATTGGCCTCAAGTTGACTGCCGAACATCTATCCTGTCCATAGTGTTGTATAATTTATTTTCCTGTAAGCTGTGCCTCGGGAGATGAGGGACAAACAGAAATGTGATGACATCAGCATGGCCGTAAAAATTCGTCATTGTCACCAGAAAATGTCTTGTGTTTGAAAGACAAATTGGATGGCGGGGCAAAGCCTGGAGTAGAATAAGGAGTGAGCTCTATTACCAGTGCAGCGCTGTAATGTAGCAGGAGGCCATAAAGTAACAGCAGAGAGCCTTCCTGTCACAAAATGGAGCAACATGCTGGGAGGAAGCTTCAGGGTGCTGTTAATATAATTGATAGTGGAGAAAGGGACGAGTGGGAGGGATGTTCTGCAGCTTAACAAACACTAAAACCTCCAGGCTCCAGACAACAAGGGAAGAATGTCAACAACAACAACGACGACAGGACAAACTCAGAGGAATTTCATTACATCACATCACTGACCATTACGAAAAGGACGGGACGGTCAGATGACGTCTGTCTGTCTGTCTGTCTGTCTGTCTGTCTGTCTGTCTGTCTGTCTGTCTGTCTGTCTGCGAATTAATTTAATGGCACCAATTCATAATTTGTGTGTGACTGGATTACTGTAACTCACTGTATTTTGGTCTGGACCACTCACTCCTGCACCGCCTGCAGCTGGTACAGAACACAGCTGCCCGTCTCCTCACTAGCAAACACAAGCATGAGCACATATCCCCTAGCTCCACTGCACCGGCTCCCTGTTGCTTTTAGAATAGATTTTAAAATGTTATTGCTTGTCTTTAAAGCTCTTAATGGCCTAGCCCCCCAGTACCTGACTGAGCTTCTTCATTACTATGTCCCTGCCAGAACACTGAGATCATCGAGTCAGTGGTTATTGGTCACTCCCAAAACGAGGCTTAAAACCAGAGGTGAGCGAGCCTTTGTGGCGGCTCCCCTCGGCTCTGGAACAACGGGCCCTGGCAGATCCGCTCTGGAGGATCAACTGAGGTTTTTAAATCCTCTCTAAAGACCCACCTCTTCTCCCTGGCTTTTAATCAAGGTTGAGTGGACATCTGGAGAAATCTTAATTCCATTTTAATTTGTTTTATTCTATCTTATTTTATTATATATTTGCACTGTGTTTATGTATCTTAGTATTCCATCTTTGACATTGTTTGGGTTATTTTTGTCATTTGTGCTGTTTTTGATCTGTACAGCACTTTGGTCAACTCCGTTTGTTTTAAACGTGCTCTATAAATAAAGTTTGAGTTGAGTTGAGTTGAGTTGATATTTGCTCTGGTGGAGTTTTTTTTTCCACAGTTATAGATTGTTTTGACATTTTGCAGAACTATCCACCAACACAAAGAAGAACAGAAAACCAATACTTATTTAATATATTGTGTCTTTAAAGCTCTGGTGAGTTTGTGTTGGTTTTACTGCCCCCTGTGGACAAAGCAATACTTCTTGCATTTGAGGTTTGCTCTAGATCAAGGGACTCAAACAAAGAGACTTGTGTTCCCTCTTGGAGAAGCAGGTGGTGAAGAAAGCTAAAACCATTATCAGCTGGCCATTAAATGTTCTTTCTACCCAGTTCGTACTGATGCTTTCAGCTCGCCGTTTTCATGCACCTGTGAGGAGAACTAATCATTTTAGTCATTTTAAGTAACATTGTCAAAGTAGATTATATTGTCTTTTAATCATTGTCTTATCTTACTGTTATTTATCACACTTCATATAAACTAAATGAACTTATTGCTGTCCTTCACAGACCCTCTGGTCTCATGTACGGATCCGGTGCTTGACTTGTAGCATGTATATATGATGGATGTGTTGTAAATGTTAAATGTTGTATGGTAAGCTATAATGAATTGCCCTTCTTGGGACCAATAAAGTTGTCTGAATCTTTAATCTATCTCTTTGCTAAATTCTCCCTAACATATGTATATAACACTGCTTCTTCACAAATGCAGTGCTTTAAGTGAGCTGCTACACACCACTACACAGTGTCACCACTTCTAATTCTAACCCCTTAGGGTACCAGACTTTTTTCAGCACACAAGGACTTTTCACCAGCTGCCATATACCCTTTCCTGTCCTTCATACTCCAGGTTCTCTTGATGATTAATAATAGTGCCTAAAATTCATTACCCATGGTGCACTACGTGTTTCTCAGGACCCTCTCGCAAGTGTCTATTTTTACAGGAGAGCACCGTCAAATTAATGCACACTCACAAGTCTCTACATTGTTAGATAAATGAGGAAAAAGCTGAGTAAACCATAGACTGTATAAATAATGGACTTAGTCTCCATGATGTCAGCCATCTGTTTCTGAAGCCTATTTTGAAGCCAATCGTCGGCGGCAGCCATACTGGAAATGCTGAACTCAACCAAACTTCTGTTGAGCTAGTGTGAGGTAAAGAGGCGGGAACACTTTAGCCTCCTTGCAAACAGCTACAGTGTTCCCGCCTGTCCATCAAGTCAGCTGTCTCAGAAAATGAGTTTCCTCTGAAGGGGGTCTGGGCTCAGCCTTAGAGAGAGGGTCAGGAGCTCTGCCTTTAGGAGGGAACTCGGAGTAGAGCCGCTGCTCCTTCGTGTCCAAAGGAGTCAGCTGAGGTGGTTCGGGCATCTGATAAGGATGTCTCCCAGATGCCTCCCTTTAGAGGTGTTCCAGACACGTCCAACTGGGAGAAAGACCTGGGGAAGACCCAGAACTCATTGGAGGGATTAGATATCCCATCTGGTCTGGGATCGCCTCAGGATTCCCCAGGAGGATCTGGAAAGTGTTGCTGGGGAGAGGGATGTCTGGGTCAACTTGCCTGTCCTGCTACCTCCGCGACCCTGGATAAGCGGAAGAAAATGGATGGATAATTTTTTGTACCAGGCAGTAAACATGTTTATTTCTGCTGCAAAGATCGTCTCTTTGAATGGGTGTGTATGTGGTTTCCTGTACTTCCGCAGCCAGCCTCAAGTGGACACTCGATGAACTGCAGTTTTTAACACTTCCACATTGGTTTAAATTCTCGCGGCCAGAGGTTGCCGCTTGGAGTTAACAGGCGACAATGTTGGCCTGGCTCCAAAAAGGTTCGTAAAGGACGAAAACCAAAGCAGATGCATGATGACTGCCATTTTAAATTTTCTCAATGTTTGTAAGCTGTATAAATTACAACATACGATAATACTACTGTCCTGATACTGGCTGCACCATGCATATGCCAACAGGCCAATCAGAAACAAGGGGCCCTACTGGCACATACACTTTTCCTTTTACAGCACTGATCTGTTTCAGCAGCGTGGTGTCACTCACACTCACACCTACCAGGTAGCAGCAGTTTGAGACATAAAAAATACTATATAGAGATAATCAATCCTGTGCTGATGGTCTTGGAAGGCCCTGGTAACCCAAATCAACATAAAGGTTCTACCTATGATATTTCAGACCATATGTAAATACTAAAAACTATGTAACAATATTAGAACTCAACTTCAATCAATTTTTCAACACGTTTTCACACTGGGTTTTAAGGAGGCTGGTTTAACCTGATATTTATGACGTAATAAATATCTAACCAAATCATAAATGAAGCACTGAGTCACGTCCACACATGTTCAACAAAACTACTCTGCTCCAGCTCAGACCGTCTCCTGACGTCTCAGCCAGCTCCCCTCAGTGTTGTCTTAGCTGTTAGCTTGTTTGCTAATAACGTACTGCCTGTAATCTGTCTGTATAGCTGTCTCTCTGCTCTTTGCACCGCTGTGCTCGTGTGCCTCTGTCTGCACATCCACTGCTGAAGATGACAGCTTGTTGTCATTCTTCTGTTTCACTAACTGCAGTGGATTTGGGAAAACTCTGGGACGTGGTTGAGTTGAGCCGTGGCCTAGTAGATAAAACAGACCTGCATATGCTTGGCTCATTTCCCCAGGACCGGTTCACTAACTTTCCCCAGGACCGGTTCACTAACTTTCCCCAGGACTGGTTCACTAACTTTCCCCAGGACTGGTTCACTAACTTTCCCCAGGACCGGTTCACTAACTTTCCCCAGGACTGGTTCACTAACTTTCCCCAGGACCGGTTCACTAACTTTCCCAAGGACCGGTTCACTAACTTTCCCCAGGACCGGTTCACTAACTTTCCTCCCCAGAACTGGTTCACTAACTTTCCCAAGGACCAGTCCACTAACTGTCCCCAGGACCGGTTCACTAACTTTCCCCAGGACCAGTTAACTAATTCTCCCCAGGACCGGTTCACTAACTTTCCCCAGGACCGGTTCACTAACTTTCCCCAGGACCGGTTCACTAACTTTCCCCAGGACTGGTTCACTAACTTTCCCTAGGAGCGGTTCACTAACTTTCCCAAAGACCGGTTCACCTCCTTTCCCCAGGACCTGTCACTAACTTTCCCCAGGACCGGTTCACTAACTTTCCCCAGGACCTGTCACTAACTTTCCCCAGGACCGGTTCACTAACTTTCCCAAGGACCGGTTCACTAACTTTCCCCAGGACCGGTTCACTAACTTTCCTCCCCAGAACTGGTTCACTAACTTTCCCAAGGACCAGTCCACTAACTGTCCCCAGGACCGGTTCACTAACTTTCCCCAGGACCAGTTAACTAATTCTCCCCAGGACCGGTTCACTAACTTTCCCCAGGACCGGTTCACTAACTTTCCCCAGGACCGGGTCACTAACTCTCCCAGGACCGGTCCACTAACTTTCCCCAGGACCAGTTCACTAACTTTCACCAGGAACAGTTCACTAACTTTCATCAGGGCCGGTCCACTAACTTTCCCCAGGACCGGTTCACTAACTTTCCCCAGGACCGGTTCACTAACTTTCCCCAGGACCAGTTCACTAACTTTCCCTCAGGACCGGTTCACTAACTTTCTCTAGGACCGGTTCACTAATTTTACCCTGGACCAGAGACCATTGTAAATGAATAATTTTCAGGTTCTGGAGTTTTGATGTCTTTAGATTCAGAGTCAGACGGCTCAAACATGCAGGCTGTGAACTCTCTCTTGACCTGTCAATCAAAGAGTTAGGCCACACCCACACAGTCCTGAGAAATGCTCTGGGGTCTCATTTATAAAGATTGCTTACGCACAAAACGGGGCCTGAAATTGGCGTACGCCTGTTTTCACGCCAAGTTTGTGATTTATAAAAAACAAACTTGACGTGAAAATGTGACTACCGGTAAGCAAACTCTGACCCAGGCGTACGTACATTTTAGAGGCAGGGGAAATTGGCGACGCAGTTGGTGAGAGGGAGAACTGAAGTCAGATTATATTTTAATGCCTTTTACACATTTCATTCATTGAATAACAACATATTAACAGACCCACGTCACCATCATCACTAAAATCTACATATTCTATTTGAATGTGTCTGTTGTGAGTCGTTTCCAATAAGCTGTCATTAAAAGATAAAAACTTGTCTTTAAAGTTCATCAAATATTTAATCAGCTTTGTCTCACCGTCACATTTCATCCAAAGTGTAGAGGAACAACGGGCCGTATCCTAACGTGTTTGTCGGGAGGTAAAAACCAAAGTAACATTAGAGGACGTAAATCAGCCGCGGAGCAAAGTGAGAGTCATGTTTAGTGACTTCTGTGCAGAGTCCCTGAGTGTAGTTATACTTTTAATAAAGACTGCTGTACGGCGCACGCGGAGCGCAGAGACACGGTGACGGCTGCCTCACACACTGATCACATCTTCCTCACCTGCATGTGTTTACTGTGTTAATGAGAAAAGTGTGGAAGTAAAGCCATGCCTGGTTCTCAGAGTTATTATCTTACATATCATCATAATCAGTCAGAGCGTAGGTCAAGCTGTCCGTGATGAAACCAGCACATTAAAACTTATATGCAGGGATCAAACTTCTGTCAGATAATATCAGAGAGGAGATCTCTGAAGGACGTGAGCTCTCTGTAATGTGAAATAAAAGTGTGTGTCCTGTAAACATGAAACACTGCAGTGAGACCCGTGCATAATGATGAATGGTGGATGCTCTGGCACTGGTGGCGGATACATGAATGCTGCAGCGACGTGGAGTCACTCCATATTTTTATTTTTTATTTGTATTTCTTTTGTGTCCCTCCTGCTGTAAGAAACAAACAAAGCATGCTCTCTGACCTCCGCTTCATTCATGAGGACCACGGTTTGTGAGTCAGAAACTTTATTTTGTTTGTCTTCCTCTTTGTTGTTGCCGTGGTTCACCGTGAGAACCTTTGATCTTCCGGCTCATTTGTATGCATCTTCATTCATAAAGCTCTTTGCATTGACCGTATATGGTTGAATGTGGGCGTGAAAAGGGCGGCATAAGAGGCTGATCTACGTGCGCATATCTCCAGGTGGTTTGTGATTTATAAACGGAACATTGCGTAAAGTTTGCGTGCGAACGGTTTTATAAATCAGAATTATTTTTGGCGCACGCCATTTCCGGGTTTTCGGAGTACGTACTCTTTTAGTAGAGATTCTACGCACTCTTTTATAAATGAGACCCCTGACCTGTAAAAGAAGCTGTTTTTGAACAGAGTTTTTTCAGAGTTGTGGATGTTTAATTTCACTCAGATTTTTGTTGAAGCTTGATTACACATTACATTTTTATATTCTATATGAATTTTAAATATTCCATTTACATTTCTCGAGACTTTAAAGGCCATAAAGACGCATCAATACTAATGTCAGTCTGTTTTATAACTTGTCAAAATAACTCCTCACAGGGGCTTTAACCTCAGCTGAGAGTTAACTGATAACCACACTAATATATACTATCACTGTTTAAAGCCAACACACTGACTTTATCCCTGTGGATGTGGCTCAGCGGTAGAGTCGTCGTCTCCCAGTCTGAAGGTCGGTGTTCTGACCCCGGGTCCTGCTTGACCACATGACAAAGTGTCCTTGGGGTAAGACACTGATCCACTAACAGATTGCAGTGGCTGTGCCAGCAGTGTGTGGATAGGATTAGTTAATAGACCAGCATAAACAGAGACTGCCAATTAAATCATCCCAACAGAAGAAGCAGAAGAACAACAGTGATGGTATGAGTACTTATCATCTTTATCCCTGTGGTCCAAAGGGCAAAGAGGCACGTTCCTGACTGTACCCAGGGGAGGATTTGTAATCTTGTAATCCATCTGTCAGTGACACTGTTTGCCAAAATCCAAAATATCAATATCTGACTGATGGATTACAATTTAAAGATGAATCTATGAAATGTTGGACCTGTTCTGTGGAGGCAGCAGTGCCCGACACCTTCTTTATGCCACTTTGATAATATCTAATATATTAAGTCTTGTTTTCTAGTGATTGATTTATCTTGTTGTCTGAAGAAAACAAAAGGCCAAATTCTCAAGATAATAATATCATTTATTTGTCAGGACTTTGTCACTGCATGTTGAACAGTAACTGCAGGCTGTTGCTCTTTCCACGCTGCTGTTGTTTTGACGAGAGGTTGACCATCTCCAATCTCTCAGCTAACAGCTTCTCAAATAAATCTCATAACAGTGGAAGAGGTAAAGAATTATAAAATGATCTGACTTTTTTTTTTGTTTAGCTTTAATCAAACTCTCCAGTTGTGAAGATGCCATCTATGCATGCTAACACCCTGCTCTCTGACGACTTTACAACGGAGGGGAAAACGCTCTTTTTCCGAGTGCTAATGCATTCATTACAGCTTGTTAAGGTGAGATAACAGCTCTTGTTTTTCTGAGGTAATGAAGTAATTAACTCTTAACCTTTCTATATTATGACATGGAAAAAAACTGCAGGCAGGAGCCGTTGTTGGCTGCAATGCTGAGAGGCTAAACCTTATATTTTGTACAGTAGGGTTCTGTTTGTGGGATGAAACTGCAGCCTTTAACCCTATAACGCCAAGCATATCATATTTGATACATCAGTTTTTGAGACCTCTACATCATCAGTGTGATATATTTTTCTGAAAAACTCTGATCTATACAATCAGATACATGCAGTGCACGGATAATCCACCAGGTGTGAGTAATTCATGCACCAGAAGGACGTCACTTGAGACATCCAAAATGTCAGCTGTGGATCAGAGACCCACTCCAGGTTTTTCAGGGATATTCTTAAAAAGTTTGAAAAAGTTTAGATGAAAAAAAAATTCAAATTGTTCCTGAAACTTCAAGAGGAATAGTTACTGGATTGATGCAATGTTAAACTAATTATTATTTCATAACTTAATTTATAGTCAAACTGTGTTGAAAATGTGTATCAAAAGTGATACAGCAGGTATATAAGGTCATTTATTTACAGACCTGTCAATCATAATTTTATTAAATTTCAAACATTAATCATTCCATAAAGCAATATACAGTCTTTTTATTATTTAAGAACATGTTTAAATGACATAATCAGGTATATTTAGAGTAGAAATTGAGATATTTATAACGTATATTGTATTTCTATATATGTAACCTGCTGTATCATGATGATTGATGACTGGTTGAATGTTACCATGGCTCCCTAGTAAATAATTATCTGCTGCTCATTGATTTCCAATAAAAAATTGAACAATTCAGAGAAGAAATATACAATAAATATTTTTTTTTTACTGTGTAGTAGATACAGAATATGTATAACGTCGTAAATATATGGAAAAAATATTTTCTGTTTGAAATTACTTTGGGAAAATTTGAAGCAAACTCAAAGTTTAATAGGCTAAAATGTTGTTTTATATGTTCTAGTTTGTTTAAAAAAGAAGAAACTTTGAGCAATACATTTGCACCAAAATGCCTGATGTATCAAATATGATACAAATTAAAACTCATATATGAAAATTGGTATTTAATTTATTTTGTTTTTGTCAGAAGGTCCAATAAACACTCCATTTTCAAAGAATTAGAATTTTCTGGCATTTATTTGATGGCTCAGGCTTTACAGGGTTATGGAACTTTTTGGGGAGGGATGAAATGTGGAAACTCTCTGTCCTGATATAAGGATGCATGAAAGCTGAAAAGGTCATTAAGAAAAATGCTACCAGAGACCTTTGAGTGTTCATCATTCCAGCATGTATGCCTATATATAAATTCACAAAGAGATTCAGCCTTTTTACACACACCCACAACTGGGCACCCATTCCATCAGAGCACCTACTCACGCACTCACATTTACTCGCCGGGGTAATTTAAAGTGTTCACTCCAGCTGAGCTCCCTGTCTGTGGACTGTGGGAGGAAAGTGAAGCGCCTGGAGGAATCCCACGCACGCAGACACACAGAGAACATGCAAACCCCTCGCCGAGAGGATCAGTTGCTTAGGAACAGCATTGTTCATCAACTGGGGGTGTGATCACTTCTGAGCGAGATGTGGGATTAATCATATGAACTTGCGTGTAAGTGCTTGCAGGGCTCTGATGATGCTCACAGAGCCGTGAGGTGGGTGGAAAGGTGAGCTGCCGATGATGCACCATCCAGCAGATGAAGGAAAGATCGATGGAGGGACGTCAGTGAGCAAAATGTGGGGAAGAGGAAGCGTACAGAAGTGTGAGGTTTTGTCAAATATATAAATAAGCCTTCCAAATTCTTTTAGTGCTTTCCAGCTGGAACACAAGTCTGCTTGTTAGAGAACAGTTTGGGCTGCCATATGTTGTTAAATTTCCTTTAGGGCCCACATAATTCTATTTCCAGGACTTATTTAAAGAACTTTAGTCCAACATTTTGCTTTTTAGAACCAAACCAGAGTCCCTTTTGATTGCCTGAATACTGACAGCCAGCTCGGTTTATCACAAGTTGTATGTGATTTTTTACCATTAACTTTATCACTATGATAAATCCAAAGCCTCCATTCCTCTGTAGTTTATTCCATGTCTAGAGGGAAGAACTTATTTCACATTATTTCAGGGTTTTGACGATTAATTTAATGACACAGTAACTCTCTGGGGTCATCATAGTTTGTGCAAAAGAAAATCCATTACAAGTTTCCCCAGCGGAAGTGCTCCAGCCCTTTCTTCCATTTGCCTCTAATCCTTTGTTGTGTTTGTTTTGGTCTCTTGTATGCGTTTCTGACTCATGTCTTCTTATCACATTCTTCTGGGTTGCTGTTTGTCCATGTCATCCACCATGGACAAGAAACACACAGGCATGAGGTCAGGAACAGCATGATGGTGTAACAATAATGCATGCTTGACTTCAGCCGTATTCCCCTGGATTTAGGTCAGGTGTTTGTTGGTCCATCCATCGCCTCCAGACTGCCGGCTGAAGAGGACAATATCACTTCTTTTAACATGTCACTACAGCATTTTCTGTAAGCATCTAATATTAATGTGGAAAAGGTTACATCACAGTGAGCTGAAAGCACAGTGCCTCTCATTCAGACCCTGAAGAAACCCTGTTTATCTGTGTGGGGCAGCAAGGATCTGGATAAAGTGTTGATATGTCACACCTGGGACTGAGAACTGGCTGAAATCACAGTAACAAATCAGGTCAGTCCAGGTTCATACTGTTATTACTAATGAATACAAGTCAGCAGCTAATAGTGAGAATGGCAGGCTGACAACACAATATGACATGATTAAAAAATAATATGATATCATCAACACCAATCAATAGCATATGATACGATATAACATGATATGATATAATACTTTATAATATGGTACAATAAAACATTATATGATATAATATAACATGATGTGATACAATATGATAGGATATGATATGAAATAACATGTAACAATATAACACGATATTATATGTTACAATATGATATGATACAATATGATATGATATGATACAATATGATATGATATGATACAATATGATACAATATGATATGATATGATATGACACAATATGATATGATACAATATGATATGATATGATATGATACAATATGATATGATACAATATGACACAATATGATATGATACAATATGATACAATATGATATGATACAATATGTTACAATATGATATGATATGATATGATACAATATGATATGATACAATATGATATGATACAATATGACACAATATGATATGATACAATATGATACAATATGATATGATACAATATGATATGATACAATATGATACAATATGATATGATACAATATGTTACAATATGATATGATATGATATGATATGATACAATATGATATGATACAATATGATATGATACAATATGACACAATATGATATGATACAATATGATACAATATGATATGATACAATATGTTACAATATGATATGATATGATACAATATGACACAATATGATATGATACAATATGATACAATATGATATGATACAATATGATACAATATGATATGATACAATATGTTACAATATGATATGATATGATATGATACAATATGATATGATACAATATGATATGATATGATATATGATACAATATGATATGATATGATATGATACAATATGATACAATATGATATGATATGATACAATATGTTACAATATGATATGATACAATATGATACAATATGTTACAATATGATATGATACAACATGATACAATATGATACAATATGATACAATATATGATACAATATGTTACAATATGATACAATATGATATGATATGATACAGGATGATACAATATGATATGATACAATATGATACAATATGATATGATATGATATGATATGATATGATATGATACAATATGATATTATATGATCCAATATGATATGATATGATATGATATGATACGACATGATATGATATGATTTGCTATGATATGATCCAATATGATATATGATACAATATGATATGATACAATATGATATGATTTGATATGATATGATCCAATATGATATGATATATGATACAATATGATATGATATTATATGATATGATATGATACAATATGATATGATACAATATGATATGATACAATATGATATGATACAATATGATATGATATGATACAATATGATACAATATGATATGATACAATATGATATTATATATGATACAATATGATACAATATGATATGATACAATATGATATTATATATGATACAATATGATATGATATGATACAATAAGATATGATATGATATGATATGATATGATATGATATATGATACGAGCAGAGGTGGGTAGTAACGTGTTAGATTTACTCCGTTACATGTACTTGAGTCGTTTTTTCAAAAAATTTTATACTTCTGAGAGTATTTGTTCTGCAGAGCACTTTTTACTGAAGTACATTTGTGTTAAAAAAGATGTACTTTTACTTTGTTACATTGGGCTGTCCAGTCGCTATTTTCCCACTCCTTTATTTTTATTATTATTTTTTTTATATTCAGCCGATGTCTTGCTTCTACTTGAGTAATCATCATTGTAAAGTAGGGCTGACCCCAAATAGTCGAATATCCGACGATTGGTTCTAACGAGCCTTAGTCGACTGCCAATCTCATAGTTGAATATTTGCATATGAAACGTGGATCATTCCATTCAAACCATGGGGGTGCTCAATGTCTAATTTTACATTATTTTCCTGTTTCCCGTAAAAATAATGTCTCATATATCCTGTTTTTATATAAACATAAACTTATTTAATGTAATTCTGAGAACAGCTCTTGCAGTGTTAAATCTCCTTAAAGTGGTAATTAAATCTCCCCTGGTAATTAAAGGTGGACTCTCCCATTTAGCGGGACCTGTGGAGCAGACGTACCTCAGCTGGCCTTTAAATCTTTCTACGTTCATGGTAGCTCAAAATGTCAGGAAATAAATCTTCAGTTGATCCTAAAAACTAGTGATGAAGATGAAGAGCAGCTTCATGAAGAGGGCTGTGAGATCAAGGAATACCGGACCACACAAAAACTGTACGGGGCCAAAAGAACGAGGAGGGATACCCAAAGCTGTCTGAAGCCTCAAAAACAATCCACAGCATCCCATCCACCTCCACATCATCAGAGAGGATATTCTCAAAGACAGGATTTACAGTCAACAAAGCAAGGAGCGCACTTCTGCCCGTACACACGATGGTTTTCCTCACGTACAGTTTGAAAAGACTCAAGCGGACAAAGACGTGATGAAAGACTGTTTTAAAAGGTTCTGTTAAGAGATTTAAAAACCCTTTAGCTGGTTCAGGTTTGATTTTGAACATTATACAAATGTTTAGTCTTAAGTTGGACAAACTACCCTCCACAGTGCTGCTCTCCTCTGTGTGAACACTGTTTAAATATCTCCTGATTCCTCATTCTATAACGGAGCGTTGTTCCATGTTTAACTGATGGTGGTCTTATTTGAGTTTTCTCTCCTTCATCACCTCGTTGTTTTTGCAATATAGATTAAAAAAATCTAAGTTTTATACTTATAATATTCTGTTGTCTCTTTTACTTTAAGCTATGAGTCTCTTGATTGTAAAGGGTTATGTGTAATATTGTCATGCGGTCACCATCATGCAGACTTTGAGTCAATAAGGAAAAACAACAAACATTCCACTATTCATCCACTACAGGCAAAATCTGATGAATCAGATTCCACTAAGCAAATCTTTAGTCGGGCTCACCCCTAATGTAAAGAATAATACTTTTACTTGAGTACTGTTTCGATTAACTCTACCCACCACTAAATATGATACAATATAACGCCATACGATACAATATGACATGGTAAATTACAACCAGCCATATTGGAAATGCGGAACTCAACCAAACTTAGTGTGAGGTAAAGGGGCGGGGTTTGAGCCTCCTCACCAACAGCTATGTGTTCCCGCCTGTCGGTCAAGTCAGTCATGTCCTTATTTGGGCAAAACTTGTAATCGTACAAAATTCACCCCCCATACAGTGTGTGAGATAGACAAATTAGCTACGTAGACCCAAACTGTTTTTTGAACCAGGCTGTAAACATGTTTATTTCTGCTGTAAAGATCGTCTTCTTTGAATGGGTGTGTATGTGGTTTCTGGTCTTTCTGAAGCCAGCATCAAGCGGGTGCTCGATGAACTGCAGTTTAAGACTTCTGCTTGGGCTTCATATTTTGAGACCAGAGGTTGCCGCTTGGATATAACATGATATGATACGATATAACATGATACAATATGATACGATATGATACGATATAACATGATACAATATGATACGATATGATACGATATAACATGATACAATATGATACGATATGATACGATGTAACATGATACAATATGATACGATATGATACGATATAACATGAAATAACACAATATGATACGACCTGATGTGAAACAATATGATACAATGTGATATAAAATGATGCAATACCTAATACATCGCCCATGATAACAATAGTATCGCTCTACAGTGAGTCTGCATTAGTTGATCATTTGCAACACTCAGGAAGGCAGACAGACAGACAGACAGTCTGACTGACTGACTGACTGATTGACTGACAGACAGACAGACAGACAGATAGACAGACAGACAGACAGACAGACAGACAGACAGACAGATGGGCAGGCAGGCAGGCAGGCAGGCAGGCAGGTAGGCAGGCAGGCAGGCAGGCAGGCAGGTAGGCAGGCAGGCAGGCAGGCAGGCGGGCGGGCAGGCAGGCAGGCAGGCAGGCAGGCAGGCAGGCAAGTAGGCAGGCGGGCAGGCAGGCAGGCAGGCAGGTAGGCAGGCAGGCAGGCAGGCAGGCAGGCAGGCAGGCAGGCAGGTAGGCAGGCAGGCAGATGGGCAGATGGGCAGGCAGATGGGCAGGCAGGCAGGCAGGCAGGCAGGCAGGCAGGCAGGCAGGCAGGCAGATGGGCAGGCAGGCAGGCAGGCAGGCAGGCAGGTAGGCAGGCAGGCAGGCAGGCAGGCAGTCAGATGGGCAGGCAGACAGGCAGGCAGGCAGGCAGATGGGCAGGCAGACAGGCAGGCAGGCAGACAGAGAGAAAAACGGGCAGACAGGCATAAAGACAGACAGACAGACAGACAGACAGACAGACAGACAGACAGACAGACAGACAGATAGACAGGCAGGCAGGCAGGCAGGCAGACAGGCAGGTAGACAGGCAGGCAGGCAGGTAGACAGACAGACAGACAGACAGACAGACAGACAGACAGACAGACAGACAATAACAACAGATTATACAAACCTATAGTAACAATGCATACTGTATAATAATATTGGTAATAACAGCTTGAGATATTAGCACATGACGTAAATACTGAGACCTCACACACAGTCCTCTGATCACTGACAGTGGTGCCAGTGATCAAGGTGAAAAGGATGCATCCCCACTGTAATTAACAACCACCCGGCAGATGTTCAAGGTGACAACAAAGAAGTGTGTTGGCATTACTGCAAAGCTTTGTGTTTTCACTGCACACACCTTCTGTTACTTATCCTCATGTGACAGTGAGCCACTGTGCATACTTCTGAGAGGAAACAGTCCTGAAGTGAGCTCCATCTCCCCCTGACAGAGAGCTGGTACAGATGATTCATGATATATTTCTGGAGAAGATATTGACATGAGTTTACTGGAGGAAAACAAGCTGCTTGTTAAAGCCGTCACCACTAGGATCAAATTAAAAGTCCTGAATGTTCCCTTGAGCCTGACTCCAGTCTGGATTTTCAGGACTCAAGACTCAAGCAATGAGGACTGGTGCTTGAGCCTGATTGCAGACATGGAAGATGTGGAGGAGGACTGAAACACATTCATTAGTGAGACTGTTTCATTGTTTTTAATCGTTTTTTGTGTAAGGCCCTACTCATTTATTCTGTTTTCTAGAAAGGGCTGACATCACTGTTCCCCTGCATGTGCGTTACCGCGCTGTCTGGTAGAACAACAGTTACTGCCAGGATGAAGAAAGAGGTGTCACAAAATGTGTTCTGCTTTCAAAGATTTTACAGCGAATGAAAGTAAAGCAGAGATAATAACTATCAAAAAGAAGATGGGGACAAGTTCAAACTTCAGTGATAACATAAACCTCCACAGAGGCCGTCTGGATCAGTTAGATTCTAATGTTTATAAAGGAAATGTGTTTTCTACACATCCAAAAAGGTCCCAAAACATGTTGACTCTGGTATACTATTCACTCACTGAATTCATTATCACCTTCAACATTTCACCCTGGAACAACGCCCTCACAAACAAACACCAAACTAAATCTCCAGCAGAACTAATCAGGCCAGCAAAATAATCGGCTCATCCCAACCTCCTCTCTCTGAACTGCACAGCCGCTCTGTTATCAGGAAAACCACCCTGACCACAGAGGACCCCTCTCACCCCCTCCAGTCGCTGCCATCAGGCAGACGGTACGTAAGTCCAAACCGGCCTGGAAAAACCTCTGCATGAAATCCTTCATCCCCTCTGCAATAACCACCCTGAACATTTTAAAAAGCCCTGCACGTTTTATCAGTCGCTGTCTGACCGCCTTTTTCATGTTCCATTCATGTCACATTTTTCCTTTTTTTCATACCCCTGAGAATACACAGAGGTTGTAATGTGACTGTATTTTTCATAGACCTGTACTGCAGTAAATGATTGAATATTTAAAAAAGAAAACGTGAACAGTTTCCACATTTGTACAATTATCACATCCCCCCTCTGCTTTTCACACCACCTTGTTGTGTAATGTTTTGGAGCAGGTATTACACCTTAGTCTTTGCTCCTGCCAGGTATTCTATTTATTCATCTGCTTTTGGTTATGAAATACTGAAACTAAACTCACTGTAAAAGCGACTGTGATACCTTATGCAATGCTACCTGTTTCTGCGTTGGCCTGGTGCACTTATGTATGAATGTGTTAATTGCAGAGATGGAATCTGGAGGCACAGTAAGAGTAAGTAAAGAGAGCTGTGTGAAGAATGATGAAGAAGTGAACTCATTATTGAGAAACTAATTAGCTGGAGAGACCCCCAACGAATAGAAGAGCTCCATTAACACCTCTTGCCAACAACAATTAGAAGGACCGGTTCACATTTTGTCAGAGACTATTTTTAATAGTTCTCACATGCCTGTATTACCCATACACCACTTTGTAGTGTATGTTCAAGGGGATATTAATGGTGTTTTTAAATCTGCAGCTCTGGTAATGGCTCTAAAGAGATACTTATTTTTAAAAAAAACTCTTAGGCCAGAAACCTTAAGTCATTTTTGTCTCTAGAGTGTTTTGCACAACCACAGGCTGTCTAATAAAAAAGGGCAGAATAATGTCTATCCCCTGTGAAGCCATTCCTTTTTAGAACTCCCCTCAGTGACTGGCAGCAGTTGGTCTCAAAGCTTGGCCACTGGACTAAACTAGAGATACAAGTTTAAAGATGAATCCCAACCATGCTTCCTTTTAAAGCAGTTAGTTCTCATCATGCTGGTTCATGTGAGAGCTCATTCTTCAACAGAGTTTTGGTTAAATCAGTTATTTGATGTGAAAGAGATGATTGATTGACAGCTCTGTGGACAGATGCAGACTCCTGCAGTGTTCTTCATTGGACTAGTAGAGTAACTCACTTAAACAAGAGTCATCAAACTTTTGTTAACCATGAGTGTCCACTTCAAATCAATGCACTAATCTGCTCTGCTGTGGACACAACTGACCTAAGGCCTCCATTTAAGTGAGTTACATGTGAGGCAGCATTTTGGCTTCACATCTTATGGTGGATGGAAATGAAGGTGTGTTGTTAATTCTCTAAGCACAACCAATCAGAATCAGAATCAGAAATACTTTATTTATCCTAGGGAGGGAAATTCAGTCATTACAGTTATTTAAGGAAGGACAGAGGCCACAGAGTACATCAAAGACCTGCTCTGCTGGTTTGCTCTCCACGGCCTGAGACTGGGCGATGACAGTTGACCTGGAGAGGCAGCTGAAAATTCCACCACACATCACCCAGTCCAGACTGAGACCTGACATAATCTTCGTCCCGGAGGCCACAAGACAACTGACCCTGCTGGAGCTAACAGTGCCTTGGGAGAAATGGATGGAGAAGGCTCAGGAGAGGAAGAGGGAGAAGTACCAGGAGCTGGCGGAGGACTGTCGGAGGAATGGGTGGAAGACCAGGCGCATGCCAGTGGAAGTGGTCAGTCAGGGATTTGCCAGTCAATCCCTGAGCAAGGCCTACAGCACACTGGGCATTACAGTAGCCAACCGGAGAAGAGCCATCAACAACACTGTGGAGGCAGCAGAAAAAGCATTCGGAAGGTTTTGGTTAAAGAGGGGGGAGCAGTGGGGGCAGTAGAACGCCACGTCCTGCATCAGAAGATGTTTCTTAAACCGCTCTATACACAATAAGTTATACAAATACAATAATAAGCCCTGTAGAAAATAAATACATGGTTGAAGTCCCCGGAGATCAGGAAGAGGGCACTCTGGTGGTCTGTCTGGAGATCAGGAAGAGGGCACTCTGGTGGTCTGTTTGGAGATCAGGAAGAGGGATCTCTGGTGGTCTGTCTGGAGATCAGGAAGAGGGCACTCTGGTGGTCTGTCTGGAGATCAGGAAGAGGGCACTCTGGTGGTCTGTCTGGAGATCAGGAAGAGGGCACTCTGGTGGTCTGTCTGGAGATCAGGAAGAGGGATCTCTGGTGGTCTGTTTGGAGATCAGGAAGAGGGCACTCTGGTGGTCTGTCTGGAGATCAGGAAGAGGGCACTCTGGTGGTCTGTCTGGAGATCAGGAAGAGGGCACTCTGGTGGTCTGTCTGGAGATCAGGAAGAGGGATCTCTGGTGGTCTGTCTGGAGATCAGGAAGAGGGCACTCTGGTGGTCTGTCTGGAGATCAGGAAGAGGGAACTCTGGTGGTCTGTCTGGAGATCAGGAAGAGGGATCTCTGGTGGTCTGTCTGGAGATCAGGAAGAGGGCACTCTGGTGGTCTGTCTGGAGATCAGGAAGAGGGCACTCTGGTGGTCTGTCTGGAGATCAGGAAGAGGGATCTCTGGTGGTCTGTCTGGAGATCAGGAAGAGGGCACTCTGGTGGTCTGTCTGGAGATCAGGAAGAGGGCACTCTGGTGGTCTATCGAGATCAGGAAGAGGGATCTCTGGTGGTCTGTCTGGAGATCAGGAAGAGGGCACTCTGGTGGTCTGTCTGGAGATCAGGAAGAGGGCACTCTGGTGGTCTGTCTGGAGATCAGGAAGAGGGCATTCTGGTGGTCTGTCTGGAGATCAGGAAGAGGGCACTCTGGTGGTCTGTCTGGAGATCAGGAAGAGGGCACTCTGGTGGTCTGTCTGGAGATCAGGAAGAGGGCACTCTGGTGGTCTGTCTGGAGATCAGGAAGAGGGCACTCTGGTGGTCTGTCTGGAGATCAGGAAGAGGGCACTCTGGTGGTCTGTCTGGAGTCTGGCTATGGCAGCGTTGATAACGTTGGACGCCGTAGTCCGGTTGGCAGAGGGGGGATGTAAACAGCTACCAGTATGACATGTGAGATCTCCCTGTGCAGATAATATGGTCGGAGGCCCACAGCGCTCTCGCTGCTATCCCGGTCTGCCCGGACAGTCTGGAAGCCGTCAATGGAGACGTTGTGGTCGGGAATATCCTGATGCAGCCACGTTTCAGTGAAGCACACCATGCTACATTCCTGAAACTCCGTCTGACTCCTGGCTAGTCCTGTTAGTATATACATATTATTTACTAGCATATATATATATGTATATTATATCCTGTTAGCATGAATGTTACTGTTTGCAATGTGTACAACAAAAATATAAACTTTATAGTTACATTCCTGAGACTTGTAAAAAAACAAACACACCTTTGTGTAGAATTTTAAGTGAAAAATGATAAACACATTAAATGAAATGATAACATAAACGCCATCATACGGCCAAACCCCTTCTTTTTACAACTCCACTCAGACACACCAACCTCCCAGCTGTCACTAAGGTGTGATTACACAACAAAACATGGACTAACAAACAAACACAGATAAGCAGCAATGTAACCATCTGTAATGATTTGAAAGCTGAAACAAGCAAAGCATTTAAAAAAGGTAATACAAGTCTGCAATGTCTCAAAAATTTGTCCCTTTGGGTGACGGGTGTCCTGGTGTTCGGGCGTGCGCCCCATGTACAAAGGCTGTGATCCTCATCGCAGCGATGTGGATCACGACCCTTTGCGTCATGTCTTCCCCTACATGTCATGGTTAGTTTAGTTCTTGTGTTTCATGCCTTGGTTCCTCCCAGTGTTTATTCTGTATTAGTTCTCCTTTGTCTCTCTTTGAGTGTTTAGTGATCCATGTCTCTTGTTGGGTTTTCTTAGTCTAGTCTTGTGTTTCCTGTTTTATTTTGTAGTTCTGAATCCTTGTGTCTCCAGTTTAGTTTGACGTCATGCCCTTGTGTGTTTCCCTCCTCTTGTGATTCCCCTCATTAGTCTCACCTGTGTCCTGTGCTCACACCTGTGTTGATGACTCTGTGTATTTAGTTCCTCTGTTTCCCCTGTCCCTTGTTGTTGTTCCCCCTGTCCGGAGGTCCTGCCGGCACCGGTTTCCGCTCAGAGGTCCTGCCGACTCCAGGTTCTCCGTCGCCTCCCAGGCCAACACCCCAGTTCCCTCCTTCCATCTTCCCTGTGCCTTTGTCTTTCCTGTGTTCTTTGTTCCCCGTGTTCTTAGTGCTGTTGTTTCTCTGTGGATTTGAAGTTTTAGTTTGTCTATCTCAAGTTTTTGTTATTAAATCAGTTTCATTTTGAAGTCTGCATCTTGGGTCCTCCTCCTTCGTTTCTCCACAACGTATTTTCTCTGGATGATTCATTGTCTTCACTGTACATCTGTATCAAAGATAATGATTGATCTATCAGTAAACAGTGGAGGTGAAGTTCCAATATGACCTTATCTCATACCAGCTGTGGCTGTTGTTGTTTCATTTAGCTTATCATGTTTCATAATATAGATTTAAAATATTTCAGTTTTTAGAGACAAATGTTCTTGTGTCCTTGTGACAAATACAATATCTGCAGTTGTCATCCTATGTTGCATGTGTATCGCACTTTCACGATCCAATAGAGCCATTTCCAGGAGAAACTCACAGGCTATATGTCTTCATTTAAGAATGCAGAAATGTAAAATCCTCACATAATGAATGCACACACTTTATCACACACTAGCGCCCGGTGGCAGGGTCATCAGTGAGAAAGAAGAAATCAATTTGAGAAGGAAGGTTTCTCTCTGCGTGAGCTGGACTCTCATCCATTCTTTCCTTAAGCCTTCTGTGCACAATGGAAAAGTTAGCCTCTGTCTTTGTGTGCGTGTGTGAGTGCGTGCGTGTGTAAGTGTGTTTGCATGAGAGCATGCATGGTAAACTGGCTTTTGTGCAATTCATTAGAAATTCTGCTGACAGAGACTTGCAGGCAAAGCAGTAGTGTGTGCGTGGAGGGAATATCAAGAGGATTGTCCCGGCCTGGAGATGGCCTGCAGCTTTAAAGATATCAGCTCTGTTATATGAACACACACACACACACACACACACACACACACACACACACACACACACACACACACACACACACACACACACTTACATTTGTATTGAGTGGACAAGTGTGTACATCAATATGTGTTTAGCATTCAGCCCCACTAACATTTCTCATTACAGTTTTAATAATCGTGATTAACACGAGCTGCAGTCAGAGTGTGCTGCTACTGGAGGAGAGTATGGTGGCTCAATTATAGGCAGACTCATAATGTACAGAGTCATTAAGAGATAGAATACTCTGCTTTGAGTTCATCATGAAGCCGACACTGGAGGAAAGTAACTGAGTACTTGTGATACTCCAACTTTTGTGATCTTCGTTTTACAGACAGAGGCAGAGAGAAATCTTACACTCATTACTGTGAGACATTTCCATAACTATAGCCTATTGTGTGTATAAAAGTAGTATAACTAAACAGAATCGGCTGTATCAACTGTGATGCAGTATTTAGTGCTCAGATTAATGTTATGATAAAGTCACATTTTCACCACAGGGAAGAGTACAGAATCTACCCAGCCGTATAAAGTAATTAAAACTAGACCCAATGTTCCTGCAGAACTGAAGTCCTGGAGTCTTGGAGCATAATCTTTTTATTTTTTAATTATATTACTTAAATATTCATAACATTCTGAGTGGACCTTATTATCAGGCCCACTTGAACTTTTGTTCATTCAGTATTTCTTAATGTTCATATTTTAGTACTTTCTTCAGAGCATGATTTTTAAATTGCATATCTTTAACTGTGACAGTGCTCTTACCCTGTGCTATTACTAGTTTTATTTTTTGCTTATCCAATACTCCCCGTTCCTCATCTTAGCGTAGGCAGCTGGCAGCTTTTCATCCCCTTTAAAATAACACAAACCACAGCCTCACATTATGAATTATAGTTAGAGCTGGATCATCTTGGACCAGCTCTTAGTTATGCGGCTATAGGCTTAGACTGCTGGGGGAACTGACACACTGGGATCCTATCTCACCCCCCCCCCCCTTCCCCCCAACCCCTCATCCCTTACTTTAACTCTCCCTGTCCCATTAAAGTTACTAACCATAGACCTTTCTGGAGTCACTGAGCTCCCTTGTCTCGTAGGTTCCTCTGAGCTGCCGTAGACGTCCTCCTGCTGTGGACGTTCCAGACTCCAGCTGATACGGACGTGCTGGACTCCAGAGGCAACAGCTACTACTACTCGTCTCATCCCTATCACCGCTCCCTCTCTCTCTCTTATTCTCCTCTATCCCTCTTTCCAGACCCAACTCGGTCGAGGTAGATGGCTGTCTAACATGAGTCTGGTTCTGTTCGAAGTTTCATTTTACATGACTCCAAAGTGTTTCATCACAGCCCAGTACGTGTCCTCCAGCTTGCCAGTCTTGTTGAATGTAATGGCGCTGGTCAAAGACTGCAGGACGGTCTTAAGAGGCTCCAGGTCCACGGGCAACTTCTACACAGAGCAGGAAGCAGAGACAGAGACACTTAGTCTGCATTCAAAGAACCGCTCCCTGTCATGATCTCATCCTCATCAGCCCACCTACCTGCTGCTGAACATGTTTGACCAGGAACTGACAGAGCTCCAGAGTCTTCACCACCTTCTCCTTCACCACTTTGCTGTCCGTCTGCCCGACCTGCCGCAGACTCTGAGAGACGGAGACATTCACATTAGACTGCAGTTCAAGTTGGCCCGTCATGAAGCTGATTATGTATACGGGAGGCAGACACCCTCTCTACTTTTAAGAGTAGGCTTCAAAATTTCCTTTTTGATAAAGCTTATAGTTAGAGCTGGATCAGGCTTGGACCAGCTCTTAGTTATGCTGCTATAGGCTTAGACTACCGGGGGAACTGACACACTGACACACTGGGATCCTATCTCACCCCCTTCCCCCCCAACCCCCTCATCACTTACTTTAACTCTCCCTGTCCCATTAAAGTTACTAACCATAGACCTTTCTGGAGTCCCTGAGCTCCCTTGTCTCGTAGGTTCCTCTGAGCTGCCGTAGACGTCCTCCTGCTGTGGACGTTCCAGACTCCAGCTGATACGGACGTGCTGGACTCCAGCAACAACAGCTACTACTACTCGTCTCATCACTATCACCGCTCCCTCTCTCTCTTATTCTCCTCTATCCCTCTTTCCAGACCCAACTCGGTCGAGGCAGATGGCTGTCTAACATGAGTCTGGTTCTGCTCGAGGTTTCTGCCTGTTAAAGGAAGTTTGTCCTCTCCGCTGTAACTAGCTAAATACTGTGAGGTGCAATGCTCATGGTGGATTAAGGTGGGGTCAGACTGAGTCTTATCCTGTCTTGGTGTTGGGTCTCTGTTCATAATTTGACATAGAGTGGTCTAGACCTGCTCTGTTTGTAAAAGAGTCTTGAGATAACGTTTGATGTGATTTGGCACTATACAAATAAAGATTGATTGATTGATTGATTGATTGATTGATTGATTGATTGATTGATTGATTGATTGATTGATTGATTGATTGATTCTTGCAATCTACATATTTTTTTTCTCAAACGTTGTCTTTCTCTTTTCTCAATTCTAAGTCGTACAGCAATGACTTAGAATAAATGCTAATATGTGAGACCTTTAGGTTACCTGTTGTTTGCCAACTAACTCCCTGATTCTGGGTAAAGATTGCTTATCAAGTGTATAGTGTTATAAGAAGAGTGACTGTAAAACCCTCCAACATGTTGTATTGATAAATATCATACAATGCAAAAGCTAACATCCAAACAGTAAGTAAGTCCCAAAGGATAGCTATCTGTTGGATTAACCAAATAATGCTACCTTTGTCACTGCAAAGCTATCGTAGTGGGGAAAAGATGGCTTCTAAGAGCCAGAACAGGAATCACCCATAGGCTGTATAAATAGTGGACGTAGTATCCGTGACGTCACGCATCTGTTTCTGCAGCATTGTCTTGAAGCCGATAGTCGCCTGGAGCCATATTGATATTTCTAGGTTTGACATTACTTTGGGAACAATTTGAAGGAAACTCAAAGTTTAATAGGCTCAAGTGTTATTTTAAATGTTTTAGTTAGTTTAAAAAAGAAGAAACTTTGTGCAATAAATTTGCACCAAAATGCCTGATGTATCAAATATGATACAAATTAAAACTCATATATGAAAATTGCTATTTAATTTATTTATTTTATTATTCATCAGAAGGTTCAATAAACACTCCAATTTTAAAATAATTAGAATTTTCTGACAATTATTTAATGGTTCAGGCTTTTTAGGGTGAGTGATTTTACATTAACAAACAGTACGTGTCGCACAAAGTGACATACCAACGCAGAAACACTGCATTACTGTGCAGCCCCACTCAGTGCGAGAGAACATTTAGAAGTCGGTGTTTAGATTTCAACCTCACCATTGTGGTTCGCTCTCTCATCTGCCTCGTTTCCAGCCTCAGCAGGCAGCGAACAAGCAGTGATAAACCAACTGCTGTGTTGAGCTGGGCAGGTAGCAAACAATGTGCAGAGGTGTGAAATTGGACAGGGTTTTAGCTCCTCTCTCAAGCTCTTTTTCATTCTCCACGGAACTAGAAACCTTTTGTCACTTTCTGTGTGTACAACTAAGAGCAACACCATGAAAGCATTCGAGGAGGGGAGGAATTTACACCTTTTTCTTTCTTTGAAAAGCTGACCGTTTTGAGACTGTAGGATTCAAAAGAGCCAAAGACACTAGCCTCAAAGTGAGCAGGTGTAAATGCTTTTGCCTTTTCACTTGTAAAATGACATTTCGTAGGACAAAAATCTATTTGAAGGACAGCCTTTTCCTCACTTGCACTCAGAGGTGCAGCTGCAAACCAAAGCTTGTTAGAAAAAGCATCTGCTTTCCTCTGCCCCTGGTTTTCTTTCTAATGTCTTTCTGAGTTTATATCAACCTCCAGGGTCCCAAACAGGCTCCGGCTTGGGAATGTTACATAAGCATTATCCCATTTATCTGAAGGTTATAAAGATGGATAACCGTGGCTCTCTGTATGGTCCGTCCTGGGTCCAGACTCTAATGTGGGTCAGTTTGACCTGCACGGCTAAGGGGACCTGTATGAATATTAAAATAAGTGCTATAATCACTCTCCATTTAACAGCCCTCAGACATATGCCATGCTTTAAACTGTGCATGAATAGCTGTATAAATCTTTCAGTATGCACTCATCTACAGTGAGTTCATCATCCAGGGACCCTCTCTTCCTCCAAGGCCATTCATTTTTCATGGAGCCCCGCTGGTGATGGAGCATGTCCACAAGCAGGACTAGGATATTACTGTGAGAATCTTACACACTTTGTGGTACAGATACAGAGAAGCACAGAGAACAGGATGTGATTATATATCCCCTTTTCTTTTGTCGTTTCAGAGCATACCGAGTGTTTACACATATACTTGTATTACTAATGCACTGCAAAATAATTTAATCTGGGGGTTACTCAGATAAAAACAGAGGAGTTATAGCACTCAAGGTCACACTGACATGCTACAAATAAAGCATCTTGTTTTCTATAAAAGAAGATTATTCCTATCATTTCTTACCATGATGTGGTCTACAGATGTCTGGAATCAGATCCAAACTTATCCATCTACTTCCTCACATTTGTCAAACAATAAAACATCTAAAAACATGTTTGTTTGAGAAGTTAAATTGTTTACATTTTCTTATCTAAGACTTTGCATTATTGAGGTTTTGATGCTTCCTGTTCCCTAGTCTTTAGAGATCTGTGTGTTTGGAGTGATTTAAAGGGAAGACTGTAGGTGGATGAAGGCTTTTTTTTTTTGTAAGGACAGCAGTGCAGAATGGGAAACAAACCACCCACAGGGGACAGTCCTGTCCAACCTCCACAGCTCACTCTCCAGATATAACACACAGTGTTTCCTCAGTACTTGGATGACTCGGCTGAATCAGCAGGGACCAGCAGGCTGGATTTAAAGAGGTGTTGTGGACAGAGGTGTGGAGCAGTGTGGGCTGAAGGAGTGTTTATGGAGAGCAAGGACTCACCTGTTCTCTGTCTCCATCACAGGATGTACAGGTGGCGGAGGCGTATGATTACCTGGGGGTCCTCATAGACAGTAGACCAGACTGAAGCTTTACAGTAACATGCAGCAGAGTTTCTTTGATTCCAGTCTAAAACCCTGCAACAAGCACACACACTGGACAATGTGGCACCTCATAATTTACAATGTAATGCAAAAGGTCAGTGCCAATGCAGGATGCACTGAGCAAAGTGGAGAATGAGATGGTGAATGGATATTACATGAGTCAAACTATCTTTCAGATGAAAATCCTGCACAGGGCGTATGTCACCCCTGTTTAACATAACAAAATGAATTCATCCTCTTCAGACAGATCCTGGCATGGCTGTGGTAACAGAGGCATCCTTATACATTGTCTATGGGCATGCCCTGCATTGAGCTCCTTCTGGTCAGCTGTGACAAATGCCCACTCAGAGATTCTTCATGTTGTCATTCCAAAATGTTTTTCTTTATGTATATTAGGTGACAAAACAGAGGGGTTATCTGTGACACAGGCTTTAGGATTTAGGATTTAGGATTTAAGAATAGATTATCCACACACATCATCACACATGTACAGTCACATTTCAATCAGGAGAGACACAATTTGATGATTAAATGTTATTTATTACAACTTAATAAATAATGAAGCTGGACAGAAATCTTTGGTGTAAGGACTATGGGGATATTTTTGTGAGTGTAGGATGTGTGAATTTAGCAGCAGAAGAAATCCCTCTAGAGTCCAGACACTGGTGGTGGTGGTTGATGATCCTAGGAATTGAAGACTTGCAGAGACCAGGTGGAGATGGGGAGGTGGAGGGTTGAGCACCATCAATGCAAGAAGGAACTAGCTGGAGAGAGAGACGCATTTAAAAAGACAGCAGAAAGTTGATAGGCTGACGATAAGGGTATGCTACTGAGCTATTGGATGACAGCCGCTGCTGATTAACCAATGACAGTTCCGGAGCGTGCAGCTGGAAGCGGGTGAGCTATTGAACGAGAAAGAGGAGAGTTAAACTGCTGTGATTACTTTTATAGTCTTCCTGTCTGAACTGTGTGGAAAGGGGTGACCACAAGGAAGGTATTTAGAGCTTTTAATGGCAGGCCAAATTTCCCACGATTTAAGTGGCAACAGACAAGATATAACAACATACTAACAGACATATAACAAACACACAACAGACATTCCCAATATTGTGGTTGCATACATAGATTAAGGGGTGCATTGATATGATAGTACATCAATCATACATTGCCAGAAGTTGCAATTTTAGTTTTTTCTTGAAGATGGAGATGGAATGTGACATTTTTAAGCCGTCGTCGAGCTCATTCCATATCTGTGGCCCTCTGCATACAATGCTAAAGCTGGTGCATTTTAACCTTTGTTTTCTCCCAGTAATTATTGTTTACTCCTGGTGGCATGTGTGTGCATAGGTAGGAAGATTGGACAGTCTGGTACATTATACAGGCAGGCTGGAGGTAACTGTACTCAGTTAGCCTAAGAAGATTATAATGCTTGAAAAGTATTCCAGTAGCAGAAGTAAACTCAGACCATGATAGGGCACGTATGACATTCTTTGGGAGAGTCTCAAGTTTTTTTAAGTGAGTTGGAACAACATCAGATGAAATTTGTAACATTGGGTTGTCTAGTTGCTAAATGGAGAATTGTTTTGAATTTGAAGATTCGAGCTCCAACCTGTTTTAGTGTGAGCAGCTGGTTAGAAGAGTTTGTAGACCTTATCGGGATGGAACGGGCTGCTGCCACGTTAATACATCTCCATCAGGGATTACATGGATTGTGGGATACAGTTAGATCCTTCTTGAACTCCTTACCAGAGTAAATATGATATTAGTTCTATGATTGTCATGGTTATTTTTATAATCAGCCCTATCAACATGAATTTACACTTTACATGAACTTCAAGCATGCTTTAAGAACTTATCAATCAATCAATCAATCAATCAATCAATCAATCAATCAATCAATCAATCAATCAATCAATCAATCAATCTTTATTAGTATAGCGCCAAATCACAACAAACTTTATCACGACTTTTTTACAAACAGAGAAGGATAGACCACTCTATGTCAAATTATGAACAGAGACCCAACACCAAGACAGGATAAGACTCAGTCTGACCCTACCTTAATCCACCATGAGCATCGCACCTCACAGTATTTAGCTAGTTACAGCGGAGAGGAAAAACTTCCTTTACCAGGAAGAAACCTCGAGCAGAACCAGACTCATGTTAGACAGACATCTGCCTCGACCGAGTTGGGTCTGGAAAGAGGGATAGAGGAGAATAAGAGAGAGAGGGAGCGCTGATAGTGATGAGACGAGTAGTAGTAGCTGGAGTCCAGCACGTCCGTATCAGCTGGAGTCTGGAACGTCCACAGCAGGAGGACGTCTACGGCAGCTCAGAGGAACCTACGAGACAAGGGAGCTCAGGGACTCCAGAAAGGTCTATGGTTAGTAACTTTAATGGGACAGGGAGAGTTAAAGTAAGTGATGAGGGGGTTGGGGGGAAGGGGGTGAGATAGGATCCTAGTGTGTCAGTTCCCCCGGCAGTTTAAGCCTATAGCAGCATAACTAAGAGCTGGTCCAAGCCTGATCCAGCTCTAACTATAAGCTTTATTAAAAAGGAAATTTTGAAGCATACTTTTAAAAGTGGAGGGGGTCTCTGCCTCCCGGACCCTGACTGGTAGATGATTCCAAGGGAGAGGGGCCTGATAACTGAAGGCTCTACTTCCCATCCTACTTTTAGAGGCTTTAGGTAGGACCAGCAGGCCTGCACTTATTGATACCCCCAACCTCTGTCGTCCTTCTGTTTTTGTTTGTTTTAGTCTTCTTCTATTTATTTATTTGATTTGTGTGTGTGTGTGTGTGTGTGTGTGTGTGTGTGTGTGTGTGTGTGTGTGTGTGTGTGTGTGTGTGTATACTGTATGTATGTTTAGGATTTATGTCCTGTTCCCGAATGGAATAAAAATGTATATTAAAAAAATACAAATAAAAAAAAACCAAGAGTCAAACTATCATTTTGTCACAGACACTAAGATTTATGTCTCCTGTTCTTCCCTTCCTCTAAGAGCAGCTTTGTAAGGCGCATCTGAATCTGAGCATGTTGAGCAGGAAAGCAGAAATAATGCACTAGATACAGAGACTTCTTTCCAAAGCTGCTCATTATAATCTGGTAAAAAGAGTGAAAAGGAAGAGAAAGATGAAGAGAACAGTTTGAGTTTAAACGCAGCCCTAACAGGAAGCAGTTACACAATGATTTGTTGTCAGCCCTCCTCACATTAGTTGGCACACTGCTGGGCAGTTAATGACTCAGGGTTAGCGTGGGTTGTAATGTCACTGCCAATTAATCTCCACAAATAAACACCAAAAGGATTTAATTGTTCCTCCGTTTGTTTGTTTTCTGCTGCTGTTTTACCTCCATGCTAATTCTGTTTTATCGCTGCGAGCATGCCCCAGAGTTCCTCTGTCAAATGTGCCGTAAGGAAAAAGTGTCAATCAGCAGCACAGTCGAAAATCAGGCTGTTTTTAGTTTACATACTTTACCTCTTTTTCAGCAATATCCCTGCCAGTGTCACCTTCATTCACAGCACTTTTGTACAGCTAATTCTAACCATTCTGTGCTTCTGTATATACTTTAGTATTATTCTATTTTATTCTATTTTATTTTATTTTATTTTATTCTATTTTATTTTATTTTATTCATATTTATAACTTATTTTATTCCTTCTTCTATTCATATTTTGACTTTCTTACATACTGCTAAGAGCTCTGTCATGACTGAATTTCCCTCCCCGGGATAAATAAAGTATGTCTGATTCTGAACATATTACACACTCCAGCCTGCATGGATGAACAGGAGCACACAAGAGGCTGAGAACAACTAGTGTTTGAATAAAGAAACTTAGATGCTGCAGACATGATTGGTCTCAAAATGGAGCATTATTTTTGCATGAGAAAATGGTGTCAGTGTGTTTCCTCAAAGCTTTAAGGTAGGTCAAGGTGTGGCCTCATTGTAAAAAATGTCTTCTTACTGCAGTCTTCTCCTCCCACATTTCTCTATTTGGAGAAAATGACACACAGCCTGCAGTAATCACCCAGTCGGGGGGGAGCGGAGCTACATTTAGTGGTGGTCTACATAAACGGTTTTCAGACTTATCTCAGGTTTCTTTTCTGTTAAAGATTCAAACAGCCTCCTTCATTCTTCACAGACGTGTAATGGTGAATGAAATCAGTCCAAGTATGAGAGGAACAGTATCAGATGCAGCTCTCAGTGTATGTCATTTGATTGGCCCATAAATGTAGATGTTCTTTAACCATGTTGTGGCAATATCTGTAAATAGTGTCGTACTGAACCTCAAAACAATATCGATCCTACAGGGGAAATTAAACACATTTAACCCCTTTTTGTTACATTAAACAATTACAAACAAAATACTAAAACAAAATAGTCAAGCCTATTTGTTGTTTCTTTGTATTTATATTCTAAGGTTATTGTTATTATATTTTTATTTTATTTTTTATTGTAGTTCTCATTCTTATTCCTATTCTGCCTTGTACAAAGAGAGCACAGTTTACTGAAGTCAAATTCCTTGTGTGTTGAAGCATACTAGGCGAATAAAGCTGATTCTGATTCTGATTCTGATTCTGATTCTGATTCTGATTCTGAAACCAATATCAGAAGTCTAGGCACGCCTGGAGCCCAAGGCCTGAATATTAGTAAAGAGGCACAACACAAAGATGGCTTTTTGAACAATGCGTATATTAAACACAATAACGGCAGTTTCAAGTAAACAGAGCACAATTTACAAATGAGAATAAACAAAAGAAAAATAAAGTGCACACAAAATAATTTTCCACCATTTTCAAACTGTTTCAGTTCAGTCGTGTCGGTTTTTTTTGTCTTTCCTTAAAGCTAGCGTTGGTGGTGATGGAAAACTAGCATGAATTTGAATGTAGCATTTCCTCAGGACTCCGTCTAACCCCCCCCCCCCCCCCCCCCCCCCCACCCCCCCCCACCCCCCAGGACACCATGTTCCTAATTGTCCTCGGCAAGAAAAGGCCTTAGAATATGAAGCAGTCTTTGGCCAGGCTCCAGCCCTAGAAGATGCACTGACAGACTGAAGCAGTCTTTGAAATCTCCTTTCAGAATCCAGTACATTGGCTCGCCATCCAGTTAACTGGAATTTCTTTCTTCCGTGGGTGATCCTTACTCACCCACGGATGGATGAACTTGGGGTGCTGAATCGCCTCAGTACTGCCTCCCTTACCAAAACCTGACCACTGATCAGAATGAATCAATATACCCTTGGCCAGAATAACAGCCGTGAATGTAGCTGGGTTTAGCTTTCACTGAGGCTTGGTTAGAACAACTTCCGAACAACTTCCAACCATGCACAGCAAATGGCTGATGGCAACAACACCAGAACAATGAGGAATGCTGAGAGTTCACTACCAGCTCAAGACAATGCATGACACTGATTGGTCCATCTACATGTCAATCAAAATACAGTGAAACAGTTGAATCATTATTAATCAGTTTAAAATGATCTTTTTCTTGCCTGGGTTACACAGGGCACAGTCGTTATTACAATTTCAAAACACAGCATGCCTTAACAATACAGTGGTCCTCTGAGTGACGGTAAAAAACTACAGGTAACACACATTTTTGGAAAATGAGGAACAAAGTTAACAAAAGGTATAAAGTGGAACAGAGCATGATGGATTGTCACTTCAATGTGAATTCTGAACTCTTGAAATGGAGTTCAATAAAGACTGAGATTTTGTGAAGGGGTGTCTGCCTCGAGCTGACATGAAACTTTAATATTATGAAATTAACATACATATTATATCCAACTGGTGTTGAAAGTCAGGCCCTGAGAACCCACTTTAACCACTGGTCCCCTGGCAGACATAGCTTTCATGGGTGTTTAATGAACACAGTGGCTGTATTTAATGTTGATGGGCTGTTTTAATTCAAAGTTGGAGCATTGTGCAGCTGTGTATTTGTGATTAAGTGATGTGTAGGTCTACATTTTTGTGTGTTTCCCTCTGAAACTGTGTGGGTTTACTTTCTAAAGATGCCTTCTGCCTGTTTTCCTCTCTAATATTCTGGAAAATCTCACAGTTGACTCATGTCTCCTACACTTGAGTACGTGACAGATATTATTTACCCCCTCATAATAAGGCTTAAACGCCTTAAATCATGTAGGCTTGCAGCATCTGACTGACCACACCCACCAGAATGCCAGTGGTTACAGATCAGAGTGTAACAATAAAACTAATTTACCTCTGTGGTTATTCATGATCTGAGTCGAACTAATGGGGATGTATTAATAGGTTGATTAGGAGGAAACATACGCACGGTGGTGTTGGTGATTCACAGGCTACATTGGAAGAAAAAAAAGCCCTGCCAGCTGACTGGTATACGGGACCTTTAATGCAGCTGCAGCTCTTCATTCAGATGCTGAGTGGAGCAGCAGATGACCGGAGGAGGGACGCGTTTCGAGGAAAACCAGACCACATCTCTATTCCAGTCTCATTTCTAAAAACCTGACTTTGACGCATATTCAGAGTTTGCCTTGTTCAGTGAAGTGTTTATCAGAGGAGACTGTTTCTGGAGGCAGACTGAGCGGATTGCGGCATTCAAAGAGTCCTGAGTGATCGGAGCTCAGCAGCAGCATCACATTGCATGAAATGCGTCACCGTGATCCAGTTTTCCCATTTACAAATATCGGCTCTGCGCTCACGGACGGTTCCCCGCACTGAGCATTTATCAGGTGAGAAACGCCTTTATTCAAATATTTAAATAGACCTTTATTGGAATGTATGCGGACATCTGTCTCTGATAGCCTGTCGTGAAACAATGCTGCGTGAAGTACGGGAAAGGATGCTTTCTGTTCTTGGAGGCCTGCACATTACAATAAATGATGTATTGTCCCGACTTCCAGTCCGTCTCACATTCACATTCACCGTCCGTTTCTCACATTGATCAGATAATGCTCTGTTCGGGTCTGGTGGCTTGTATCTATAGGATTTAGATGGTGCACCCTTCAAATGTTAAATGTTGGTATTTGGTTTTGTTAAATAGCCTCGGTTGGACCGGTGGATGAGTGTTGGTGGGCGTGTTTCCGATGGTTCTGATAGTGTTCTCTGGATGTGGGGGTCTCATGTGTCTTCTTTCGGTGCAGGTAACCACATGCGCGGGCCAGTGTCACCACGCTGAGCCCGGAGAGCACGAAGGGTACTGGGGTCAGAGTGACAAGAGCGGTCTGGAAAGGTGGACCGAATGACGACCAGAACCTCCGAGGCCTCGGGGCTGTCGGTGCCGCTGCACCGCTGTCACGGGGCTGCCAACAACGGCACCTGCGCGGAGCAGCTCAGCATCTTCCCTCCCTTCTCCTCCACCCTCGCGCTCCTCGTGCTGGTGGCCGTGCTCGTGGGGATCATCCTCGTTTCCCTGGCAACGTTCCACTTCCACAAGAGGAAGCTCCGGAACAGGAAGATCCAGCGCGCGCAGGAGGAATACGAGCGCGACAGTCGCAGCCCCGCGCGCGCCGTCGAGCCCGTGAGGCCGTGCGTCATCGTCCGACCGGTGAGGTGCGAGGAGGAGAAGCTCTCGTGCCACAGCGCGGAGAGCGGGGACGTCCACGACCCCGAGGCGACCCCCCAGACAGATCCTCATGACTGTTAACTCGGTGCAACTTCAGGGAATGAGACTGTGGAATAAACAGGAGAAGCAATAAGGCACAAAGAACTCCCACACCCATGTCTGCTGCTTGTAGTTGACTTAGAAACTGTAGGAAAAAATCAGAGTAATTAGCAGAATAGGCCTAGAGGTAACACTAGTAGGCGACCATAGGGGCACATAGGCTAGCTGTGTTGCCTTAGTTTCTAATACACTAGTATTTAGCCAACCGGTAATTCCTTAACCCTAGAACACTAATGTATCAGTTAGGAACACCATCACTAACATCGGGTATCCAATATAATATAGCCTACCTGATAATAAATACTTCACATCAAAATATATCATAGTACAACAATACATTGCAAATTGAAGTACTCCTCTTGGATTTCCCAGAATAAAACATCTCATAAAACGCAACAACAGTACCATGTCGGGACCATAGACTGTATATATATGGACAGCGTAGCTCCGCCTTTTCCCATTGTAATGTTTCAAAGCCAAAATATCCTGTTCCAGAACGCTGACATCTTGTAAATTTTCTGCAGCCAGAGTCTGTGCAGTAGGGAATTTGTGTTTCCATGATAACAAGCTCCGCCCCTTCTCTCTCTACGGTATCTGTCAAAGTAAAACCGTTTTTTAACCTCTAATAACTAACGAAAAAGAAACTTTTCAGAAAAAAGAGGCCTTGAACACAAAACAGTCAAATAATAACTACATATCTCCACAGCATGCGGATGTGAGAAACATTCGTACAACATGTATTTATTTTTTAAAGTTTGACTGCAGACCCATTCAAATGAATGGGGGAGACAGAGTTTTTGTCAATACTGCAGCCAGCCACCAGGGGGAGCAGTTTTTGTGGCGGCCTCACTTCGAGCCGAGCGAGAGGACGTCCATTGTATATACAGTCTATGGTTGGGACCTGATAAAAATGCTCCAAAATTAGTGAAAAATTAGGGAATCATAAATGATAATTAAAGATTCATTGTTATTTTTTTAAATAATGGAGCTGGGAACTTGTTCTTTGGGCCACCCATTCCTGGGACACATGAGCCTTATCCAGTGAAGGCACAGTCCCCCTGGATCAATGCTAACTGTTGGAGAGATAAACAAAGAATTTACTCTCAATCACTAACGTCGGGTGAAAATCACCCGAACATGTGCCTGCTGAAAAATCCAGTGATGGTAGAGGGGAAACAGGCCTACCTTGGGTGACATCAGAGAGCAACATGAAGGTACCCAGGGACCCATGCAGCTCAGACAGCAACATAATGAAAATCACATAACCACAATCTCCCAACGTTAGTGTTCTAGGGTTAAGAAACTGTATAAAGTATTTGCCTGCTTTGACTTTTGGACCTCTTCCTCTTCCCCAGCATTAAAATGTTGTTTAAACCTCAAAGATGTTTAAACTTTAAATCCTTCCTGGGATGTGACACATGGTTGTGTTAAATTATTAAGAGTTGGTGACACAACACAGTTCATAATGGCTCGCTGATCTTCCTTGGCATGTCCGATGACACACTACCACGATGTAGTTAGACTATAATGGATGTTGTGGTGCTGTTAGGCAGTGCAATGCTGCATATAGGCTGTAGAAATGGCTTATTTGTATGCGTAGTATTTTTTCCTTGAATTAAGTGACTTAGCATATTTGCATAAAGTACTGTCCTCCAATGTCTGTTAGACATCTGTAGGTAGCTCTAGTTAGCCTGACAGTATGCGAGACTTTTTGCTGTAGTTATGCACATACAGTTTGTTTCTTTACTGTGTCAGATGGTGAGTTTTAGCGCTAATAGAGTATTTTCATTTTTGAGTATTTATAATGTATTCTCTGACATGTAATAACTTGAGAATCCTTCCAGCAAAGGGTTATAGTTGAAGCCAGTATTATTTTTGATCCTTCATATTGTATCATAGTGGGCCTAAAAGAAATTAAGTGTCATTTATTATATGAAATCACTGTAAATGTATGCCATTATCAGAGCTGGAATGTTTTACAGTAACGTCATCTTTCTGGAGTTCATATAACCTGCCTTATCAAAGGAAATATGTAATATTCAAAGTTTATAAATAAATACTTACATTATGTTAAATCTTTGATTGTCTCAGTTACACCCTGTTTGCACAATTTCAACAAACCTGAAGATTGCTACTCGGCTAAATATGCAGCTTTATTGAACTGACGGTACATCTTCAGCATTCACTGGAAACCCTGGAGGTGACTTTTGAAAATATGATAATGTTTGGATGGATTTTCATCACATCATGCATTCTGCTACACGAGTACAAATGACCTTCCAGAGGGGAATTCAGACTATTTATACAAGGTCTCTTGCAAGGACCCTTATAGCCAAAGTGCCTTGTCACTGCTAACACAATTTCAGCGATATATAGGATCATATAAAGAACATATACTGTGTAAACATGTGTAGTGAATACAGAATCAGATCCACTGCGTACAGAACAAAGGCTTCGGTACAGACCCCATCAATCTCTCGGTGTGATTTATTGACATGCAGGTTATCCATAGAAGAACCATTCGTAATCTCAACATCTCGCTGTAATGGCGCCGCAGCCTGTCTTATTGGAGGTCAGTGGAAGTGAATCAGCATCAGTCAGTGTGTTGGCCAGGTACCAGGACACCATGTTCCTAATTGTCCTCGGCAAGAAAAGGCCTGAGAATATGAAGCAGTCTTTGGCCAGGCTCCAGCCCTAGAAGATGCACTGACAGACTGCCCGTCTATCTCATCTCATTGGAATAAGTGCAACAGAGTGAAACCATTTATCTTCGCAGGGAAATTGGAAGTAAGTCAACGAAAGATGACTAATGCAGTTTACGTTTAGACATACGTTTCCTTCCTTCATAGAGAACACTGTGCACGTTTCCAGCGTCTCCAGTAACAAGCAAAGAGATTTAATGGAACTGCACTCTGCAGGAAAGAGACATGGCTTCCTTGTGAAGGATGATATTTCATCAGCCGAGACCAGGTGCAGGATGTATTAGTCATAAAGAAACAAAATTACAATCTTCTTGCCTTCCAGCCATTTTGTGATACTCATCGCTCTCTGTGACCTAAGATTGTTTCACATCTGCTGAAAGTGAAGTAAAATTGGAGGTTTTGGGGGTGGGGTTGTGGGTGAAGGCTGGGGGCTTGGGGGCTAAACTCATCTTCCCAATAAGGGTGAGTATGGATGAGGAATGCAGCCTGCTGTTGGGAAAGAATGGATGTGATTGACATGGGAGGGGTGGAGCTCAACAGTGATTATTGGCAGTCAGAGATGGATGAACGGGTGGAGGTTGCAGGGTAAGATGTAAATAGGAAGGAATGGTTGGGGGTATCTGGTCCTTGGTACAGATAGAAGGAGGTCAGTGGTTCTAAATTGATAGAGGTGAGTCACGAGGAATCAATGGAAGTCAACTGCTGTGATTATCAGTGGCCACAGACACGTGGGGGTCAGTCACTTGGAATCAATGCAGTTAGGATTCAAGGACCGGCTGGAATAATAGAAGGGAGTCAGTGGCTCTGAATAGAAGGAGGTTGGTGGCTTGGAATTAGTGGAGGCCAATTTCAAGTTGTTGTCAATGATTGGATGAAGGTCAGTGGCCAGGACTCAGTGCAAGACAGCAGCAAGGAATGGTCACAATTAGAGGGTCAACAATTAGAAATAGATGGAGGTCAAATGAAAGGAGTTAAGATGGAGAGAGGTCAATGGGTAATGATAAGAATATGTTGAGGTAGGAGTTGTCATAAGTGAGTGGAAAGGAAAAGATGGACAGATGGATTAAAATCAGTGGCTAGAAATGATTGCAGGTTAACCATTAAAGGTGGATGGAGGTACAGTTTTAGGGATGGTCATTGGCTTGGGTTGCATGATAAGTGTCATTACATGCCTCGTCAGTAATGTTAAGTTTGCACCTTTTACTTCAGTGTTGTCTTTCATGTTTGTCATGTCAGCTTTTATTTTTTTTAGTCATGTCTCTCCTCTCGTTTCAGGCAACTTCACTTCCTGTCCTGGTGTTTTCCCGACGTTGTGATTGTCGTCCCCGCCCCTCATTGTTTCCACCTGTGCCCCATTACCTCCTGTATAATATTCTGCATCTTCCCCTGTCCTGTGCCAGATCGCTGTGTCTTGTCTGTTGTGTACGTGCCTCCAGTCAATGTCTCCAGAGCCAAGTACTACGTTTGTTACTTTTGTTTGTTACTTACTCGAATAAAAAGCCTCCTTTTGTTGCAAACGTTGGAAGTCGTGCGTTTGGGTCCTTATTGCCAATCCTTGTCAATATGGGATTATAATCAACATAAAGATTCAAGATTCAAGAAAGCTTTATTGCCAAGAGAGCTTACACACACAAATAATTTGACGTGGTGATTGGAGCACCTGTACTCATCAACAAGACAGTAAATAGGCACAGTCAATAAATACACAAAAACATAAATGTAAAGATCTGAAAAAAAAACACTATCTGTAAAAAGAAAAGTATAAAAGTGCTATTCAAGACAACATGAATCAGCAAGGTAAGTGGCTAGGAAAGATGATGAGGATAAGCAATTAGGTAAAGATGGTGGAGGTCAGTAAATAACAAGTTTAGTTCATTTTATAGGGATGGATGAAAGGTCAACAATTGGGAATAAAAGGAGGTCCAAAAGAACCTATAGTCGACGGCAAGGGATAGATGAAATGAAGGTCTGGAAATAATAATCCATTGCACATCAGTGGTCAAGAGCGGATGGGATTATAAGGGAAGTCAATGATAAGGACTATACATGGATCAAATGAAAGTTATGGTCAGTAGCAGGATGATGGTCAAAGAGAAAGTTATGGTCAGTAGCAGGATGAAGGTCAAAGATAAACTTATGGTCAGTAGCAGGATGAAGGTCAAAGAGAAAGTTATGGTCGGTAGCTGGATGACGGTGAAAGAGAAAGTTAAGGTCAGTAGCATGATGAAGGTCAAAGAGAAAGTTATGGTCAGTAGCATGATGAAGGTCAAAGAGAAAGTTATGGTCAGTAGCAGGATGAAGGTCAAAGAGAAAGTTATGGTCAGTAGAATGATGATGGTCAAAAAGCAAGTTATGGTCAGGAGCAGGATGATGGTCAAACAGAAAGTTATGGTCAGGAGCTGGATGAAGGTCAAACAGAAAGTTATGGTCAGTAGCAGGATGATGGTCAAAGAGAAAGTTATGGTCAGGAGCAGGATGATGGTCAAAGAGAAAGTTATGGTCAGGAGCAGGATGATGGTCAAAGAGAAAGTTATGGTCAGTAGAATGATGATGGTCAAAAAGCAAGTTATGGTCAGGAGCAGGATGATGGTCAAACAGAAAGTTATGGTCAGGAGCTGGATGAAGGTCAAACAGAAAGTTATGGTCAGTAGCAGGATGATGGTCAAAGAGAAAGTTATGGTCAGGAGCAGGATGATGGTCAAAGAGAAAGTTATGGTCAGGAGCAGGATGATGGTCAAACAGAAAGTTATGGTCAGGAGCAGGATGATGGTCAAAGAGAAAGTTATGGTCAGGAGCAGGATGATGGTCAAAGAGAATGTTATGGTCAGTAGTTTGATGATGGTCAAAGAGAAAGTTATGGTCAGGAGCAGGATGATGGTCAAAGAGAAAGTTATGGTCAGGAGCAGGATGATGGTCAAAGAGAAAGTTATGGTCAGGAGCAGGATGATGGTCAAAGAGAAAGTTATGGTCAGGAGCAGGATGATGGTCAAAGAGAAAGTTATGGTCAGTAGTTTGATGGTCAAAGAGAAAGTTATGGTCAGTAGTTTGATGATGGTCAAAGAGAAAGTTATGGTCAGTAGTTTGATGATGGTCAAAGAGAAAGTTATGGTCAGTAGTTTGATGATGGTCAAAGAGAAAGTTATGGTCAGTAGTTTGATGATGGTCAAAGAGAAAGTTATGGTCAGTAGAAGGATGAAAGTCAGCGAATAGGAATTCACAGAGGTCAGTGATAAGGAATGGGTGGAAGAATGGATGGGAGTCAGAAGCTTGAAATTACATAATTGGTTATATTGATAATGTCCTGGGCCGGTGTCCTGTCAGGGAGAGTTACCGTAGTTACCAAGGCAAGACATGTGCACCACAAAACAAAATAAAACACAGTGCTCAACTGCACACTTAACGCAACGGAGAGATGACGCAACAATTGATTGGCCCAGTGGCTTGTCTGTCAAGATTACCTGGCTCAATGGCCCTATGAGAGGCTACAGAGGCCCAGGACTCCCACCCACGCACCCCTAGCCCCCCCTCGTCTAATCATCTTGATGAGCAGGTGATAGAGAGACAGAGCAAGAGATATAGAAATATGTGGAGACTATGGGTAACAAAAGAGAAAAGGCGGTGCTGAGAAGCAAAGAGAAAAGAAAAGAGAATCTCTTGAGGCACAGGCTGCCAAAAGTCAAAAAATGACAGAAATGTTTGCTGCAGGGGCCGGCCTGGTGGGGACCAGCAGTACCGCTGCTTTAGCTGGCCCCCCACACAGATAAAACAGACTCTCCACCATGTGAAGGAGGTGGTGATATTGTGGTAAGTAAGCTAGTGTGCCTTCCAGCATAGTGTGAATAAACATGAACTCAAATAAATGTTTCAGAACAGTTATAACTGTCTATGAACTTGACATAAGAAATAGCACACTGTGGTGTGTTACAACTAAACAATAACCATATTCATATACTATTTTATTAACCAACTAAGCCCTGTTATATACATTCAGCTCATATACTTTCACACAAAATCTACAAGCTTACAACTCACATGTTGCAATGTGATGTGTTTTGAGTATGTAGAGCTGCTATTTTCACAGTTAGTGATCATTTCAACCTATAATGAAATCTCCCAAATCAGGTCACCAGAGTTAAAGTGTTTAAAGTGTCAACACGCACCTTTTTAGTGCCCACAGTCCAATTTGGTTCATGAAGGACATTGATCTAACAACTTGAATAATATATGCTATATACTGTATGTATGCTTTACATATTTTTTTCAGTCAGTTTTTATGGTTTATTGTCCTTTCAACTGTTTTACATTATATATAGTAGTTAAATGAATAAAACACTGATTAACTGTTACAATAAAACATCTGCACATATTATGCAGATATATTGTCAATAGGTACATTATGTTGAGCTGTACTGACTGTTGAAATTCAATTATAAGTGTTTGTCCATTTTTCAGATCATTATATTATTGTTTCCATACTTTAGTCAACTAGCCAAAGTTCTGATTGCATGCAGACTCATTTTTTGCATGTAATCTTGTTCAAACTTCACCTATTTTACACTATTCCTCTACTTTTCATGTCCAGATTTGTGATAGGCAGCAGGCAGCCTGGGGAGATGATCTCCCCACAGAGCCCAGCAGCCCAGTGAGCCCACCCATAAATTATATCACCTGTCCCAACCCAGACACCTTTCAGCAATTTTTAAATCATCACCCTCAACAAATAACAAAGAACCCCAAATGGCAGAAAGTTTTCCCATTTAAAGCATTGCACTGTATAGTTATAATTGATTTATTCAAGGCTTCAGAATATAAAGCAATATTGTTTTGTAGCCTATAGTGGTGTTATTAAGAGCTTGCGTGTTTGTATGTACATCAATGGCGCGAGTTGCACAGTATCTGCGCGTGGATTGTAGTGGGCCAGTCTGGACCAAAAAGTCCAGGGCCAAATTTTTGTCCTGGTCCACCCCTGACTGTAGTTAATGTTGGATGTTGGTTGGGGATCTTCAAATCTCTTGACTTCAGAGGGGGGTCCGAGCAGGTTATTTTCTGGGAATGGATGGAATATTGGAGGACGTCCAGCAATATATGTGGTCAGTTTTTAGGGGAAGGAAAAGATGTTGAAAACTAGTGGTGGTCAATCCAATCCAATACATTTTATCATATAGTACATTTAAAAAAAACAATCAAAGTGCTGCACAGTGAGGTAAATAAGTTAAAACACAAAGAACATAAAACACTGTCAGAAATCCAATAGAATGAAATCAAAGAATCATAATAAAAAACATAAAACACTTTAAAAAATAGTTTTAAAACTATGGTAAAAGAACAGAGACCACACAACTCTCATGCTGGGTTAAAAGCCAAAATATATTTTAAGGCGGGATTTCCACCAGAGCTGTGTCTGGTCCGTCTCTGATCCGCTGCTCCGTGCTCTCTCGTCCATCAACACCCACAGGTTGTGTTTTCGGAACGCAGCACGGAGCAGGACCTCCGGACAGCTGGAGTCATGTGACCGAGGTTTTCCCGCGGTAATCATTATTATCCTCCTCTCCTCATCCATGTTGTCTTTCTGGTCCTCTGAAAACCTCTGACCTGTTGACTCCAGGCCTGGCTCCGCTCATCATGACTTTGGTTTGTTGTTGTAGTTAAGTGAAATACGATCTGGTGATAACACAGAGTGTTTTATTCTGAAAATTAACCGGATGTTTTCATTTTGTTTTGCTGAAACCTGACTTCCTGTCCCGCTCCATCTGCTCTGTTGAGATTGATATGATGTGTTCCGGCATCCGGCAAAAATAGTAGTCTTGTTTATCTGATTCGGAGGACTCCAACCTGCTGGATCAGAGACGCAGCCGGAACGCAACGGAGCGGATCCAGTGGAAGTTAATCGGATCGGAGACGGACCAGACACGGATCTAGTGGAATTTGGCCTTAAGAATCATTGCAGATCAGGGGCAATGGAGGACTGGAAGGAAGTCAGTTGCCTAGAAATGGATAATTAAGTCCCAAGAGATAAAACAAATGTATAGAAGGTGGGTCAGAACAGGTAATAGTCAGGGAACAAGAATGGATGGAGGTCAATGGCAAGTGATGGATAGTGGAAGTGAATGATAGGTGTAAATGGAGCTTGGAAAGTCAGTGCTTTTATCAGAGGTGCTCAGTGATTGAAAATCAATAAAGGGATGGATGAAGGTTGGTGGTCTTTGGTCGCCAGGAATGGACTAGTGTCAGTGGTTGTGGTAAGTCTGCTAATAGCTTGGAATTAATGGAGATGGTAGGAAAAAGTGGAGGGAGTGAGGGATGGAGGTAGTGGCTAGAAACTGACTGAAAACAGATACAGCTGAGTGGGCCAAACCACTGTGGGTTAAAGGAAGTGAATGGCTCTCAGTGGATGGAGGCCTGTAGATGGCAATGGATGGAGGTCTGTAGATGCCAAAGGATGGAGGTCTGTAGCAGTAGCTAGGTAGAGACAGAGGTCAGTGCTGTAGCTGTGAATCAGTGGTCCTTCTCATTGAATGGATGGAGTTTCTTGGTCAGGAGTGTAAAAAGGTGAATTGCTTGGAATGAAAGGTCAAGTATCGAGGAGCAGATTAATTCAGGTGACTTAATTGACAACGCTCAGTTAAGAGGTGTGACATATCGGAGGTGAGTGCTTGACATGATTTGGATGATGGTCTTCACTTGAGGAAAGTCGGATCAGGACTGCAGTTATTTATTGTCACACACATAGAGCTGCTTTAGGGACAAAAGAGACAGAGGCACAGATTTTTTGTGATATAAGTTTGCTCTGGGAATAGCCTATTTATAGTGTATAGCCTCATTTAGAATTAATGAGGCCAGTTTTTCAGGGTTTGTTGTCTCAGGGGGTCTGCTCCTCAGTGCTGCAGAAAAGACTTTGTAAGGGACTTTGGATGGGCAGTGAGTGGATTAGGTCCTGTGAGGCTGTTATTATAGCACGGTTAAGGTTCTATGTGTGTGAAGCCTCAGGCAATTCATCTCCAGTCACTACAAATGGAAAAGTAGGATCAGATTGTATTTAAGGAGCACTTGCTGTATATCATTGAAATGCAATGTAAGTTTTATTTGTCGAAGATTTCCAAGAAATGTTAAACAGATCAGAGACCACAGTGGGCTTCCATTGTTGCAGGTATTAACAGGGACTTTGAGGGTTTCTACATGTTTATCAGTCTTGTTTTCTTTTATTTGAACTGATCGGCTGTTCCTATTTTTAGATAAGATTAAAACCTTTTGAGTTCTGAAATAAAATTGAATCAAATCTACTGAAGACATTATATTCACATTCTCCATTTCCATCATCTTTGGGTCTAAGCCAGGGGTGTCAAACTCATTTCAGTTCAGGGGCCACATACAGCCCAAATTAATCTGAATTGGGCCAGACCAGCAAAATCATAACATAATAACCTATGAATAACAACAACTCTACATTTTTACCTTTGTTTTAGTGCAAAAAGTACAAGTACATTCTGTAAATGTTCACATTTAATGAACAATCTTTCTACAAAAATAGCTGTTTTATTTTTCGCCATGATGAGTCTCATAGTGGGGCCGAATATTTAACTCTTTAAGCGCTGAAACCTGCTGCGAACACACAAAACACACAGGTTTCCCATTCATCTGACACAGAGTGTAATGTTTACTGAAAAAGAACAGATGAATAGATAGATAGATAGATAGATAGATAGATAGATAGATAGATAGATAGATAGATAGATAGATAGATAGATAGATAGATAGATAGATAGATAGATAGATAGATAGATAGATAGATAGATAGATAGATAGATAGATAGATCTTTATTTGTCCTTAATAAAAAGATTATAATTATGAAGAAGGTAAAGTTGACTATTCTGGACCCCTCAGCTCCAGCAGGAACAGTTTGCTTGCTGGACAGTGTTGTATGCAGGGGTGTAAAGCTAGTGTTAGTAGTCAGTGGATCATCTTATAGTGCTCTAAAAAGTCTTTATGAATCTCAACCGGATTATGCAAACAGCAAGTCATCTATTTTCTCACTTTGAGAAAAAAGTCCTGGAAAAAAAGAGCCGCACAGGTGTGCTCCATCAGCACTATGATTTTATGCGACCCCTAGAGGAAAATTTGAAATAGTAGTTACTTTTATTGAAAAGTTGCAGTTAATGTCTTCTCTGTCATTTTTTCACTTTGCAAAGTCATTCCACGGGCCGGATTGGAACCTCTGGCGAGCCGGTTTTGGCCCGTGGGCCACATGTTTGACACTCCTGGTCTAAGCGGCCCACGTATCAAGGCTACAGTCCTCGTCACAGCGGTCGCCGGTTTGACTCCCGGCCGGTCGACCATTCGCTGCATTTCTTCCTCCACTCTCCACTCCCCACGCTTCCTGTCTCTCCTTAGCCATCCTGACAATAAAGGGAAAAAAGCCCCCAAAAATGTAAAATAAATTGAAAAAAAACCCAAACAAACAATAAATTCATTTCTTTCTGGGATCTTTAATGATCAGTTTGTAGACAGCTGAAATGTAACAAATTTAACCTCTCAGCACTGCAGTCTCTATTTTGAACACAGATTCTTGTTCCTTTTGCCTGCTATGAAAAAGGTCTACTTATTATAAAATATTCAGTATCACTTTTGTAGAAACAAGCACTAGAATAGGCGAGGTTCTCTAAATCATTCGTAGAACCAGGGAGACGACTGCAGAGCAGGTGTTTCACAGAAGCATCAGGCTGTGTTTGAGGTACAGATTTGGGCTTCCTCCAGGTAGTGATAAAACTCAACCCAGGTTGTCTCTACAAGACCTGGCAACTACACTACTGGTTGTACTTATTAATGGGTTTCCAGTTGCACTCAATATAAAACCAACACCCTGCCAGCAGCTGGCCTGCTTGCTGTGAAGCACCAGACTCAATGGGGCAATACTTCAAAGAAAGCAACATGGGAGAAGACAACAGTCTGAACATTTGAATCTTTTTACAGCATGAAACCAAAGGAATTAAAGTGTTGGTAACATGAGGGGAGGAGATGCATCAGGCCGCTACATCTGTCTCATATTGATGAGACCTTGCCCTCGACTTTACAGCTCCCTCTTTTTATTCCACTGAGCTGCATTAGCAGATTGGTTCTGTGCTCTATAGCTCAACTTAGCGTGATGAGAAGTGACAGTTCACTGTCAGGTAGAAAGGACACCGCTGCTCCTATTCTCACCCCTGCTGTCAGGGTTGGAGGCAGATGATTTGTCACCACCAGTGTCTGTTTATATGCTTCATTACTGCAGGTTCAAGCTGTGACTGGGAGGGTATCGTGCCAGGAACACAGACATGTACCTCCACTACTCTGGAGGCAAAAGAGGGGATATCAGAGTTTCTTTATATGAAGATCCCAAAATTGTTGTAAAGTTACATCACTTCATGTAAACATGTTGCTGTCATGAGCTATATATGATGCCTGTTTCACCAACAAACATATAAATCATGTTTTAGCTGTCACTCTCTTGTTGCTCTGCTATAACTGACGAGAATTATTCTCAGACCAGCTTTTTATTCACACCCCAGGGGAAGCAGTAAGAATCTTAGTGAGTTTAATATCAGGGACACTAGAAGGGGACTTCAGCAGTTCGTTAAATGTATGAACCTTGAAAGAAATAAAGTGAAGCTTTACTGCCCAGAATATTAAGCCACGGCTGGCCACAGTGTGCCTCCAGGGATCGACCGTGTGTTTGCTGCCCACCAGTGTGTTGATCAGAGCTTCATTTAAATATAGAACAAAAAAACTCAACAACTTCAGGATGGGTTAAAAAAGGAAACTCCCCGTGGTCCTAAGATGACACCTGAGTCATTTGGTGATCTTTGTCGTCAAATGTAAACGATCCTCTTTTTAACTTTGTACACGTTTTAATAGAAACATGAGATTTTGAACTCAAGGTGCAAAAGATTCATCATCTGATTTACAAAATCTTACTCTGTGTAACTTGACATGGTGCCAGAGGATCAGGAGTCTAAATGATGCAAGTTTAGTGATTTTAAACCAAGCGGCAACCTCCAGTCTCAAAATATGAACCCCATGTGGAAGTGTTATAAACTGCAGTTCATCGAGTGTCCACTTGAGGCTGGCTACAGAAACACAGGAAACCACATACACACCCATTCAAAGAAGACGATCTTTACAGCAGAAATAAACATGTTTACAGCGTGGTTCAAAAAACAGCTTGGGTCTACATAGACTAATTTCTCTTTTGGCACACACTGTACGGGGGTGATTTTTTTTTTCTATTAAGATTGCAAGTTTTTGCCCAAATAAGGACATGACTGACTTGACTGACAGGCGGGAACACATAGCTGTTGTGCTCATAAGTTTACATACCCTGGCAGAATGTAAGATTTCTTGGGTAGTTTCAGTTGTCATTATGATATAAAAAGAGTAAACACAGTTGTTTGACAGTAAATGGCTTCACCCAACCACTATCCATGAGTGAAACAAAAGTTTTTCTCTTATCATTCATATTCTCTGAAAAATTGCCAAAAAAATCCCAAATTATGCCAGGGTATGTAAACTTATGAGCACAACTGTAGCTGTTGGCTAGGAGGCTCAAACCCCGCCTCTTTACCTCACACTAAGTTATGTTGAGTTAAGCATTTCCAATATGGCTGCCGCCAATGATCAGCTTCAAGACAGCGCTCAGGAACAGATGGGTGACATCACATTATTTATACAGTCTATAGATGAGGCAGGCCTTAAGTCACCAGGCAAACATCTACCCGTCAGTCAGCTAGGTGCAAAAGATTCATCATCTGATTTACAGGATCTTACTCTGTGTTACTTGACGTGGTGCCGGAGGATCAGGTGTCTAAATGATGGTTTAGTGATTTTAAACCTGTTTCAATCAGAAGAACTTTGCATATACTATTTTTATTGTCCACTTTGGGACAGTTGGGAAAATCTAATCCTGACATATCGTCACTTTGAAGGTTGCTATTGATGACTTCATGGCAAACTATTAATTTACATATCCAGCCTTAAAGCATCAGAACTCACTGATGGTCCCATCAAAGCCTCTCAATAAGCAAACTCAATATTATCTCAATACAAAAACAAGAGATGGAACCACCTGAATGCTCCCTCATATTCTTCAGGAACTCTCTGTCTGTGCTCTGTAAGGTTCTTAGTCTGTGCAGTGACTTTGTAAAGCTGTTTTGGCTTTAACAGCTGCCTCTGCTGATGGAAATGAGGTTTAGGAGAGCAGAGAGACTAAATTAAAAGAGTTCAGTTGGCTAAAAAAAGAAAAAGCTTAAAGAAGCTTAAATGCACTAAAGTGATAAGAGGAGCTGCCGAGGAGGGTGATAATTCTCAGTCGGTTCAACACTGAGCGAGAGTAATCCTTTTCACATTCCAAGTACATGTGTGACTTTTACAGTCTGTAAACATAGAGTATATAAATATTTATCAGAAGATGTATTATTAAAATTGTAATAACTTCAGCCCAGCTTGTTGATTTCCAGAATCAGACTCTGACACTGGAGAATACGTCAGATTGCAGGAAGGCCATGTCATCTCTACTCTTCTTCACTTCACTGTCCTGGTCATGACCCGTGTTTTAATACAAACCCTATGAGACGTTTGTACTCAGCAGGCATGTTTATTTTATTTACAAGGATCTGTTCCAAACCACACAGCACTCCGTCATGTGAGAACAGGACCAAACAACATGTAATGTTTGTTGTCCTGCTGAAAGCCACCACTGGAGGGGCAGAGGGGCTTCAGGATGAGATAATTGATGGATGAGGCTGCAGCCTGCCTGCTGCTCCTGTAGATTTATAGCAGCATGGCCTCATGTCCTGTATAGTAATCCATTTGTGGAACACTGCATCATTTTTCTGACAGATGAATTAAGGTTCTGTGTGATTGCTCACCTTAGTGTACAGCGGAGCGGCTCGCACATCTACTGCCGGTGGTGTTTTCTTCTAGACCGAATGTTATGTAATGAGGTGTCAGTGCTCATGGTTCACACATGGGACCAAAATGAAGAATTTGGCACAGGTCCTCTCAGATCTTTAAGTAGAAGTTAGTAGGTCCTGTTGTTACAACGCACAGGCATGGCTCTTCCTGAAAACAGATTGTGTCTTTGACGAATGACACTTTTGGATCCAGCTGAATTAAAATGGCACTCTCTTTCTCGTCTAGCTTTCTCTGTCTCACGGTTTAATGATGCGTCAAAAAGCTGCTCTGAAGAGATGGATTTACAGAAAGAGAAATGATTTATTGAAGCAGTGATCTCTTTCCAATCAATAGCCATCACAAATTAGAAAAATAATTCATCTGAATTCACTTCCCACACATCTAAAGTTGTAAAGTTGTAAATGTTGAGCTTTCTCAAATTGAACATGTTATCAGGAGCGAACTATCAGCCCAGTAAACTGCAAGAAGTAGAAAATGAACAGACAAAAACCCTCCTCTCCTCTTTTAAAGGAATAAACATTTAAATAGCAGTGTCCACTCTACATGTTTCCTCCCGCCTGTTTCTTCTGTTTGGGTTTCTTCTTCTTCTTGTTGGCTGTTGTGCTCTCAGACTGCGGCTTGCTCTTCTTGGCCGGGTTTGGCTGAGAAGCCGCCGTGCCATCAGCCGGTCGTTTCTGTTTAGATTTCTTGTCATGTTTCTTTTTGGCTTGTCCTTTGTCTGCTCCTCTTTTGTTAGAGGAGGTGGAGTTGTCGTCTGCTGCGGCGGCTGGCTCTAAAACAGGCTTGTTGCGCTTTTTTCGCTTCTTTGTTTCGGGCAGAAAACCTTTCTTCTTCTTGGGTGGCTGCTGCGGCTGCTGCTGGTCGGCCTCCTTGTCAGCTTTTGTCTTTTCAACTTTGGGTTTCCTGTGAGGGTGAACATGAAGGAGAACACGAGGTCAACATAAGACTTCAAAACCATGAACAAAACCTTGTCAGACGTGAGTCTGTGAGTCATTCTAGGCCAAACTGAGATCTGTGAGGAGAGCGGATTCCACTGATCATTGTAGAGCAATAACAAATGAATGACTTGTTTTAAAGCTCCTGTGAGGAGTTCTTCTCCGGTTATGAAACAGACTTAAATTAATACTGATGTCGCATCATGACCTACAAAACCAAACCAAGACCATCATCGAGAGAACTGACTCATCCTATATAGTTATCTTAAAGGTCAGAAACCATTGGCAGGGTGGAGAGGTGCATTTCAACCAAGAGTTCCAGGGTCTTTTAGCCCCCAGAACTACTTTCCCCTGAACTAAAAGGTTCCTGTGCCCCCATTGTTGTCTGCGTTACAACCGTGGGCTGAAGTCCCGGGTAGATTGTGTAAATCAGACCAGTGACGTATGGAGGGAAAAAAAGTAAATGTACTACACCACCAGTATTAATTAAATTCTGAATTTCAAATCAAATCAACAAATCTAATATTCATGAATCAAACTGAAAATGTAACCTTAACCACGAGAGTGTTCTGTTTTTATTACAGTTAGTCTGGTTGGTAAATGTTTCTGTTTGTGTCCTTCGTTCAGTGTTGGAGAGGAACAACAAAGAAGGAAAAGCAACAGATTATCTCTTAGTCCGCCCAGTGTGGTGAGGTTTAAATCCACATCTCTGCAGGAGGAAGAAGCTCTCGCCGTTTGGCTTTGTCAAAATGCAAATCCCTCTAAACGGACAAATCTTTGGTTACGTGTTCTCATTACCACTGCAGAGCAGGCTGAGCTTTCAGTGTTTATCTGTTTGTCAACAGAGTAATGGAAAAAATATCTGTCCTGATTCTTCAGCAAACTCAGTGCAGAGGACTAGAACAGGCCTAAAAGAACCCCATTACATTCCTGGAGCGCTCACAAATGAGAAATAATTGACATGATCATAACAGTTTGGAGAAACTATGAGACACACTGTGGTAATCCTGGCAGATTTGCATATCATTGAGGACTTGATTATTTGTCTGGGCTGAGGGCTGCACTGTCTGGTTCATCATACTTTAGTCTGTGTTAAAAAAAAACCCACATCAATGAACAATGAACTCACAACTAACACAGTTTAGAGCATCTTTAGAAAGTCATGAACACAAGATCGTTTCACTGATAATGTCCTGCTCAACATTAAGCTAGGTCTGACTTTGTTTCTTATGAAGACTGTCCAAGCTGTACGTGCGATCCAGGCACCCTCAGTCATATGTTTTGGGCCTGTCTTAGCCTAGACCTTTTCTGGACCGAGATGTTTAATGAACCTCGGCACATAGACTGTGCCAAACCCTGTGACAGCCATATTCAGTTCTAGGTATGTTTTGTATAAGTTAAGAGCACGCTGTAGCACGCTGGTATATGTCGTAGTACGACGAGTATGCAGCGTGTGGATCCGGCACACACCTGCCATGAGCTGTAGATAAGTTCTGCGATGTTTGACACGCTCACACACGTAGAGCTGTGTGTCTGTGTGTGTGTGAGTGTGAGAGTGAGAAGCCTTGGAGCCCTCACTCAGTGTCAAACAGCAGAGCCTCTGAAACAGAAGCTGAAGCCAGCATGTCAGAGTCTGCTGGTGTTCAACGATAAAGCTGCTGTTGTTGAATTCAATGAAGTTCAAAATGTGATGTTTTTGAAAGCACTGCAGTCAATAAGTGTAACTTGTTGTAAAGAGCAGAGGCTGTGTTCCTGCTGGTTTCACTCCTCTGACACTCTCCACGCCTCGTTCTTACAAAGAGAGACTGCAGAGTTTTTAATAACACACACCTTTTTGAACCACCAATGAAGAGCATCTCATTTCAACACGTATACATCATCATTAACGAGGGACAGCCTTTTTACCCCATCTGCGTTATCACGCTGCACAAGTGGACTATAGTTGGGCAGAAGTTATGAATGCTGTAATTACACCAGGTATTTTGATACGTTGGGAAAACGCTGGCTACATCGTCATGGTGTGACAGGGCTGTAACCAGGCAGCAGTTGTGGCCTTCTCTTTACTTCCAGCATGGCCGCTCATCCTGCTTCGGTGGTAAAAAAAAAACGCCACTTTCCCACAAGTGTTGACTCTGAGACATTTTGAGCCACCTCAGGGTGGAGCAACTAAGATCCACGACCCAGGGCTCCCTCAATAAGTTTACGAAGATGTGGAAGCCATTTGCCATCTGCACTATATAGAAAGAACCCCTGACTATTGACTTCCACTTAATTCTATACAATTTGTGTTTGATTTCAATTTAATCCAAATATAACCCTCTCCTTTATTATTATTTTCTTTCTCAGTGATGCATTTTAAGCTACTCAGGTGTAGGCAAGTGTGAAAGGCCATTCTGTATTGTGTTCAGTATGTTCAACATTGTGCTTCTGTTAGGGATGTCAACAATTCAAACAAACATCATGTGGTCTCATATTTGGTTCAGCTATCAGGGAGGTGTTTAAAGTTTAAAGCATGTTTCATGTGAATCAGCTGACTGAAGGTGTTGCTCACAGTGGAGACGCTCAGCTGGGGGCTGCAGCTGAGTGACAGGTCTCCATGAGCGCTTTCTTTCTCCGCCTCCGGACTGATTATGACCCGATTATCCTCCCGGCTGACACCTGACCACGTTCACATGCTTATTTTTCTCAATAAGAACAAGCAGACACCCATCACAGTGGTGGCCATAGTGGAAGAAATATATTCCATGGAAAAACTGACGGAAAGCACGGACCCATGATCAACGCTGGAATAACTGGACTGATTACCAGAATAAAAAGACAGGTGGTGATAACTGCTGTGAGGAAAAGACTTCATAAAAAAAAAAAATACAGATATTGAGAAGGTGCCCCTTGCTATATTTATGTTTGTTTGTGTATTATTTGTTGTGCTTTATGTTTGTCAATATTGGATAAAAATAAATAAATAAGAACGAGTACACAGAAAACTGGACTCTGTGAGTCTGAAACATGTTTCTGTTCAGTTCCCTTGTTGAAGTCTGAGCCTTCACTTTATATGACTGTGTGTCTGCAGAGATTATGAGTCTGCTCCACACGTTGATATTCAGTGTTTTTAACATTTTAAACAACTCAATATGATCCATAGATATTCAATACTGTCAGTTATATACATTGTGTCATGAAGGAAATTTTGATTATAGGGAAAAAACACATTTGGCATTGTTTTTGAAGGCAAACGTTTATGTTTTTTTAATGATTAATAAATAATTGATCGTTAACATTTCCAAAGATCGATCATGGGAAATACTTGAATATTTGTATTACCTTTTAGACATATACAGACTCTAGGGATGTACATTTCAAGTAAGATTGTTTCTTGTGTCTCTGCAACAAGTGTCTGTGTTTGTCCATTAAATGTGTGCAAACAAAGGTAGATATACCTTAATCTGCAGAGCTGGAGTCACTGGGCAAATTAGAAGTATAACAAACATTATACTGTTAACTTGAAAATGCTGCCATATGAGGTGGACCCTCTCCTGTTATTTAATGACCTCTATGATCAACTGTTCACTGCTGCTGAAATATTAATATCATTTATGTTCAGATAAACTGAAATGACTGGTCTACTGTCAGATTTCTGAAGGGATTCTTAAACAACATACAACAAGACACATGGTTTCTTATGTGCATGCAAACACACTGCTCATTACCCCAAAGGCCCTCAATGTAAGAGATTCAGAGGTCGACATCAGAACAACTTACATGACTCCAAAGTGTTTCATCACAGCCCAGTACGTGTCCTCCAGCTTGCCAGTCTTGTTGAATGTAATGGCGCTGGTCAAAGACTGCAGGACGGTCTTAAGAGGCTCCAGGTCCACGGATAACTTCTACACAGAGCAGGAAGCAGAGACAGAGACGCTGAGTCTGCATTCAAAGAACCGCTCCCTGTCATGATCTCATCCTCATCAGCCCACCTACCTGCTGCTGAACATGTTTGACCAGGAACTGACAGAGCTCCAGAGTCTTCACCACCTTCTCCTTCACCACTTTGCTGTCCGTCTGCCCGACCTGCCGCAGACTCTGAGAGACGGAGACATTCACATTAGACTGCAGTTCAAGTTGGCCCGTCATGAAGCTGATTATGTATACGGGAGGCAGACACCCTCTCTACTTTTAAGAGAAGGCTTCAAACTTTCCTTTTTGATAAAGCTTATAGTTAGAGCTGGATCAGGCTTGGACCAGCTCTTAGTTATGCTGCTATAGGCTTAGACTGCCGGGGGAACTGGCGCACTGACACACTGGGAACCTATCTCACCCCTTCCCCCCCAACTCCCTCATCACATACTTTAACTCTCCCTGTCCCATTAAAGTTACTAACCATAGACCTTTCTGGAGTCCCTGAGCTCCCTTGTCTCGTAGGTTCCTCTGAGCTGCCGTAGACGTCCTCCTGCTGTGGACGTTCCAGACTCCAGCTGATACGGACGTGCTGGACTCCAGCAACAACAGCTACTACTACTCGTCTCATCGCTATCACCACTCTCTCTCTCTCTTATTCTCCTCTATCCCTTTTTCTAGACTCTGGTTCTGTTCGAAGTTTGTCCTCTCCGCTGTAACTAGCTAAATACTGTGAGGTGCAATGCTCATGGTGGATTAAGGTGGGGTCAGACTGAGTCTTACCCTGTCTTGGTGTTGGGTCTCTGTTCATAATTTGACATAGAGTGGTCTAGACCTGCTCTGTTTGTAAAAGAGTCTTGAGATAACGTTTGTTGTGATTTGGCGCTATACAAATAAAGATTGATTGATTGATTGATTGATTGATTGATTGATTGGTTGATTGGTTGATTGGTTGATTGATTGATTGATTGATTGATTGATTGATGTCTCTGCTCCAAAACTTGACATTTTACTGTTGTTTATTCAATTAGACTGACCTTCTGTGGCTGGCAGCACTTTTCTTTAAACCTCCCTTATTAGCATTTATAACAACCACAGTTAAAAATGTTCAAGCTGCTATAAGGATATTTTTTATATATATATTTAAGTGGTTATTAATGTACAGTACGCATCAACACTTGGTGCTTAAATTAGCTTAAAGTGTCCATCAGAGATATTATTAATCATATCAACATCATTTGTTGGGCAAGAAGTTCATGTTTCAATATCTACACACAATGACATTATCCCTGCTGTTGAGTTGAACTACAAGAACTGACTAAATAATGAAAACCCTGACATCATGTGAACGGACGTAGCTGCGCTGTGATGCACAGATGCACTGAATGTACTGACTTACCGCTGCTACCTGCCCTGCGACCTTTACACACATCTCTGTCCAAGGATCGCCGCTCAGCAGCTGCTGGACCTCCCTGCTCTGGATCGCCCGCAGCACCAGCACACATGCTTGGCCCTGAAACACACACAAACACACAGAGCAACATCGGTTAGCAGGAAGACTCACACACAGATGAAGGAGGAGAGAGAGCAGGTTATACACTGATACTGATGTCATGCATTTCTGTTTGAGTTGAGACAGTCTTTTTAATATTATTCATGTTTTCTTTAACCACTACTGTTGTTGTTGTTGTTGTTTCTTCCTGCCCTTCTGCTCTTAGTTCCCACCCATTCATATTTTTTCTAAACCTTCACCTCCAGAATTCTTTCTCTGCTTCACATCCACAATCACAGACACACATCAAACACACACACACCTACTGCACAAACTTACATAATACCAACAGACCTCACATGTTGACCATCTTTTTAGTTGATTCTTATAACAGTTTTATTTCACCTTACTTTATTTATTTATTTATTTATTATCTAGTTCAAATTGTAGTCACTTCCATTTTATTTTATTTATTTATTTTGAGTATAGCATCTTATTTTCTTGTAATGGTTTAATATTTTAGTGTTTTATTATCTTAGTAATGTATTTTATTTTGGTGAGTTTCATTTCCTGTGTTGAGTTTTAACATCTTATGTTTCCTCCAGTGTTTCCTCATTAAGTTATCATGAGAGCGTTCAGAAACTTCTTTTTTATTTTTCATTTTCGTTTTTATTTTATTTTTTTGTTTTATTTTTTATTGTCTTTATTATTGTTGTTGCATATATTTCGTTCTTGACTTTAGGATTGTGGGGTGGGTTTGGAGTCGGGGCTGGGGTTGGGATTAGGATGGGGGGGGTGTCCTTTTATTTTTATATGTATCTTTCTTTTTTTAATCTATTCTATTTGAAGTTGTTTTTATGTACAGCACTTTGTGTTACAATGTCATTGTATGAAAAGTGCGTTATAAATAAATGATCGTTGTGAAATCTGTGTCACCATTGTAGTTGTCTTTCTGTTATTGTGTTTGTGTCTTAGTTTGTCTTCAGTCTTATAAATAAAATCATAAAAACAGATTTTTTTCTCCGTTCTGTATCAATCCAAACACTGAGGTGTCTTTGAGAGGTTCTCATCTTCATCACCAGACCTGTGTTCCTGACTGTTCCTGTCGTTGTAAACTCTTTACCTGTTGATGCACTCTGACTCCAGACGTGATGTGCTGCACTGCTGCGTCCAACAGGTTCACACACAGAGCCTGGAAAAAACACACCACCTGCATTAGATACCATCAGTAGAGATGTGTTTCCTCGTTCACCTGAGGAGACGTGGGTCTGTACTCACGGGGAATCTGCTGAACAGGTCTGTGAACATCTGAGCGGTCAGGGGACTCTTCCTCTTGCCCATGAAGGAGCTCAGAGCGTCTCTGAAGAGAGCTGAGACGCGATCCACATCCATGTTACCCATGAACTTCAGCTACACACACAACACACAACACACACACACACACACACACACACACACACACACACACACACGCGTCACGAGAGAGACAAAACAACAACAGTGAAATAATGAAACAGAGATCCAGGTGTCCTCTGTGGTTTCAGGCTCTTTGTAGTATTCATGCTGGCTCTCTGTCACATTATGAAGTCTCTCAGGGACGCAGCCATCTTTGATTCTTTCAGTAACACCTGCTTCCCTCATATGATCATTCTTAATATCTGACTGAAGTCAAAGTAACAACGAGTTGCTGTTGAATTGTAGGAATGTGTTTTTTCGGATCTATGGGATGAAGGCCGGACTCTCAGATCAGAACAAGAGCTGCAACAGTTTACTGATCAGTCATCAGCTCCTCACATAAACGCTTTTAAAACTGATTCTAAAAACAGATCAGTTATCATAAAAAAACCCACTCTGGACCAGAGAGGACTAACTCATTCAGGGCTGACCCAGTACAATACAGACACAGACCTGGACTCTGTCTGGTGCAGAGCTGAGAGATGAAATACAAGTCTCCTACAATGCTCTTAATTTAACCCCAGCTCTGTGTTGACCAAACATGAGCCCTTAAAATGTCTTACTTGGCCCACGTTGAATTCATTCAGGGTCAAGATGTAAGAAAAGAACTAGACTGATTGATTTCTTGATTCCAGATGTGAATGACTGCAGAGATGAAAGTGCATCAGGTGTGTTCAAACATACGTCAGCTGCTGCAGCTTTGTTGTCCTCCTTGTTCTCAGCAGGCGGAGCTCCTCGCAGCACTTTCACCACGTACAGAGACGCGCTGCAAAGACAGCGTTAACATCAATCAAATATCAAACATACAATTCCTCCACTCACCATGATATGATCAGAACAATCAGGTACTTATTTTGTGTTTATCAGAAACAGACTTTTCTGTCAGAATCATAAAACATGATAAGAATATAAACCTGACTTTGCTCAAAGACGTTGAAATGTGTTTGTTCAAGTGTGTTTAGAGAGGTTTTACTTCTGGGTTATGATGAATATATCACATATATGACCATTTTGTTAACCTTTGATCTCACCTGGGTCTCACCATCGTACATTAAATAGATTTTACATATTACCAATTTAAAGCAAATAGAACATGTTCCCAAACTAACATTACCAGTCATGTGTCATGCTTTTATTTTATTTTTCTGAAATGTATCTTAATTTATTTTGCTTTTATTTTCTGATATAACTCTGATTTTATTTTATTGATTTTAATGTAATTATTTAATTGTATTAATTTATTTAATTGATTATTTAATTTAATTTTTCTGATATTTATCTGATTTTATTTTATTGATTCTATTGTGATTATTTTATTTAATTTTTCTGATATTTATCTGATCTAATTTTATTTCTTTGACTTTTATTGATCTTATGCTGATACTTAAATTTTTCTGATTTTACTTTGTTTCTGATATTTATCATAATCTATGTGATTGATTTATGTTATTTATTTTCCTATAATGGTTTTATTTTATTTTTCTGATATTTACCTGATTTTATTTTATTTGTTATTGTACTTTATCTATTTTACTTTATTGATATTATTGTAATGATTTTATTATCATAATTTATTTGTAATTATTTCACATCACTTTCCTCTCTCTTGTTTTAGCCTTGTATCATTTCACCTGTTGCTGTTGTTTTCTGTCTCTCTGTTCTTTGAAGCACTTTGTGCTGCTTGCTTGAATGTATGAAAGGTGATATATAAACAAAGAGGAGTTGAGTTGAGTCTATTAGTGATGTTTTGAAATAAAACTCAGCTTTGTCCCAAATGGGAACAACAAAGATTGATGAAATGTCTTCTTTCAGACGTGTCAGTAGTTAAGGTGTGATCAGCCTCATGTTGTGATCAGTAAACTGTACCTGAAGTAATAAAGGCAGACAGAGGAGTCGGGCAGCTTCTGGGCTTTGGTCATCAGTTTGTCCAGCAGGTCGTGGAGCTCCCCCTGTCTGTCATCAACAGTCCTGCAGTAAACCTTAGACCTGCACAGCTGGTTTCTGAAGATACACACAGTTAAGAAACATGTAAATGTATATGTAGAGAAAGAACAAGTTCACTCTTGTATCATCAAACACTAAGGATGCTGGATGAGACCGGCTGCATGAGAGACTGTTAGAAGATCTGAGAGGGTTAGTTTGTACTTTCAGAGCCATAGATCAGCGAGAGGAGAACATCACATTCCTCTGGGCAGAGAGCTCATAATGTGTGTGGTTATCTCAAAGCTCTGGATCCTTTCAAATCAGCTGAATAAATTCTGTTCTGTTCAAACTGATTTATTTGGAGGCAGCAGCCAGCCATGAGGACATACTCAGAGTTTAAATTGAAAGAATGTAAAATAAGATGAATAAAGACATTTTGGAAGGGCTGCTTCAAAAAAAGTACATGACCATGTGAACAAATAAAAGCCTCTACAGATGGAGACAGCAGACCATCCCTCAGAGACCGGCACAGATGTTGAGTCTGAAGTGAACACCAGGTACCTGAAGATATCTGCAGCTCTGCGGAGGAAGTCCTGCTCCTGCTGGTTGCTGTCTGAGCTCATCCCTCTGTCGATAATGTTAAGAAGAGGCTCCACCAGACCCAGCACGAGAGGACTGCCGGCCTGCCGGGCCACGAACACCTCAACCAGGTCCAACACCTACAGCACAGGGAGGGAGACCGGGTCAGGTAGGTGGTTCTGGTGTTCTGTGTTTGTGTCTTTCTACAGCTCACTCTGCATCATATCAGTCCAATCACACTTTAAGTAAGAGATGAAATAAGACATAATCACATCACAACAGGTTTCAGTGAGAGTACCTTGATCTTAAAGTCCCGGACCAGCATCTTCTCTTTCTGTAGCTTTGCCTTTTCGTCCTTCTTGGCCTGATTCTTCTTCTTCTGCTCCGTAAATAAAGCAGCCAGACCTTCATCCAACTTCATCATGGCATCATCATCCAGGTCTTCATCACTGCTGGCGTCCTCCTCTTTGGCCTAAACACACAACACAGCAGAGGACTTGAAGTAACTCTGTTGTATCTTAGTGTCGCTCTAAACGCTGAGCTCAAAGCGCTGACGTACTGAAGCCTGAAAAACCTACCAGAGCGTTCTGCTGCTGCAGGACCTTCATCAGCTCCAAACGGAAGCTTTGGTCCACCTCTGCCTCTGCCATGCCCTCATCCTCCTCATCCTCCATTGCTTCATCATCATCATCGTCATCATCATCATCGTCGTCGTCCTTGTCTTCATCATCGTCTGATCCGTCAGACTCGTCCTCCTGACAGATGACATATTTTAGAGAACAGAAAGCAGACGCTGATGAAAAGGTGTGAGCAAGTGAGAGACAGACTGACCTCCATCTCTTCATCTTCATCCTCATCCTCATCTGTTTTCTTCTTCTGGGTTTTGTTGTCATCAGTGACGACCACAGCGCCATCATCTTCATCTCTCTCTGGGTCCAGGACCTACAACGGAGCCAAAACACACATTACAATAACTGACAGAGGTCTTACTGCATCCTACACGACCCCACTGACTCAGAGAACCATCAGAGTCCCTGATCTGCTGAGGCTGGCAGAGAGCTGAAGCTGCTGTCAGAACACAAGATGTGTCAGGTTTCTGGCAGAGGTGGTGCTGGCAGCAGAATGATTGCCTTTTTACACCTGAGAGCAGACAGACGAGTACCTGAAGCTTCACAAATGTTAGTAATGAGCAACCAAGCACAAACTGATGAAGTCCCAGGATCCACTGAAAGATCCAGAAAATGTTAAAACTAGAAACAGGAAAATCTTTTACAAGAACCGTGTGTGTTAAAGATCACAGGTTTACCCCAACACGGTCTCAGCAGATGTGTGTCTAACATGAGTCTGGTCCTGCTGGAGGTTTCTGCCTGTTAAAGGAAGTTTGTCCTTGCCACTGTAACTTGCTAAATGCTGCAAAGTGCTCTGCTCATGGTGGATTAAGATGAGATCAGACTGAGTCCTGTCTGTAAGATGGGACTGGATCTGATCCTGTCTTGATGTTGGGTCTTTGTTAATAATAGAACATAGAGTGGTCTAGACCGGCTCTGTTAGGAAAGAGACTGAGGAGAACATTTGTTAGGATTTTGTGTTATATAGATAAAGATTGATTGTTCTTGAAATCCTGAGTCAAGTCTGAAGTTTTTAATAACACACGTTAAAACAGACTGATCTTCACTGTTAGAAAGTGAACATCGTCCACATATATGTTACTTACATCGAGGATGGCAGTGAGAGCTGGAGCAGTCACATGGGGGCAGATGGAGGAGAAGACCGTCTTGCAGACCTGTCTGATGAGTCGGCTCGGCTGGGACAGCAGGGACAACAAGATGTCCACCATGACCTCCACCCACTCCGGCTCCTCCTCCTCTGGCTGCTCTGTAGCTGCAAAAACATTCACACTCTATAACACACTGTCTATTCCTCCATTTTACTGCTGAATGCTAAATCCTATTTATGATGGAGTGTTTGTGGCTCTTTCATTCTGGGCAGGGATTGTTCTCTAGGTCTGACAGGACGAAAGAGGCCTCACCTTGCTTCTTCTTCTTCTTCTTCTTGGCCTTCTTCTCCTGAGCTTTGTCCATGCAGCTCTGCAGGTCCTTCATGATGTCCAGCAGCTCTTCAGGGGCCTTCAGGAGAAAATGCATTTAGGACTGTGATCAGGCATGTACCTTCAGCCTCTGAAGAAAGCCTTGTGCCAAGTGTTTGTGATGTTAGTCATATAAACCAGTGAAATATTAGTCCTTTGGTCCTTTACTCTGAATTTGAGATGTGCTGCCTTTATACACTTTTTGAACACTTTGAAACTCAGACCAAGCCCTCTACTGACACCAAAAGGAGCCTGCACTGCTGCATTAAGACCAGACCAGCTCCGTATAAGGGGTCCAGAGGTGCTTACCTTAAAGAGATGCATGCCGACCAACAGGAAGAGCTGCTGGAACGCGGTGCTCTCTGCAGTCGGGCCTTTCTTTGCCTTCTTCCTCAGGCTCGACACAGACTCCAGCATGCTGCAAGAACACAGATGTAGAATCTCTTAGAACCGTGTTCACACCTCCTCCAGTCCTACTAATTAAACAGATCCACGTGTAGCAGCAGCGGGGTGTGAGAATGCACAAACATTAACAGCTGTCACATTTTAACAATGCATACATTTGTTTCACTTGTAAATAAACAGCTTTAAAAACACTTTGGTGAGAAGACAGAGAGATACTGTGATCTCGCCTCCAGACCAGAATCTGGTGCCCTACCTGTCCCAGGCCTGTCTCTGCTCGGGGGTGAACGGTTTGCTGCTCTGGACCTGTTTCGGTTGGCTCAGCAGGACTTGAGCATACTGGACCAGGTGGTAGATCCACATGGTGCCATCCGCGGTTACACCCAGCGCCCGCTTGTGGTTAATTGCCGCTCCCTCGGCTGAGTCCTCGTTCACAGGGAGGTGGTGCATGGACAGAAGAAGACTGGAGGGTGGAAGGACACAGACAGGAGGAGGTCATTACAGTCGCTCTTAGACACAATAAAGTAAGAACATAGAGCATTAATAGAAACGAAGAGGGAATAAAATAAGAAATAAATACTCAATAAAAATAAACAATACATCAAAAATAAGTACAGAAGCACAGGATAGTGTGGTGTAAGATATCTAAATAAGCCCTGAGAATGAAAAGTAATACAAGGATATTAAAACAGTGAGGATATTGCACAGTGTGTAGATTGAGAACTTACAGGAGCACACGGACAGTTTGTACCTTTATCCATGTGCTCCAATGAGAATCTCCTTTACTTCCTAACATCATGAGTCCCCTCCTGAACCGCACTGGATGTGCTAAGCTAAATCAACTCATATCAAGCTGAAGCACAGCAGATGGTAACTAAAGGCAGCTGTTTCACTCAGGCTGTGGTGTGGAGATTGTTCTGTCTTTCTGGAGAAGCCTCATGACATCAGCTATACTTCAGTGGTTTTCTGAAGACATGAAGGGTACAGTTTCCTGACTGAAAGCTGAGACACCAAATTCAGATTGCTGTAAGAGTGTTTTTAAAAAGAATTGGTGCATAGTGTGTACAGCATGCTTGGTGTCCTGTGTGTGTATACAGTATGTGGGATGATGTGCACCTTTGTTGTGAGGTTGGGTGGGTGCTTATTGCTCATCATTATGTTTTATTGTATTCTTGTACAGACCGTGACAACAAATGTCCTTATTAAGGACAAATAGAGATCTATCTATCCATCCATCCATCCATCAACTAGGGATGTAAATTTCAAGTATTTTCCGTGATCAATCTTTGGAAATATTAAAGATCCATTATCGATTAATCAATTAAAAAAACCTAAATGTTTTCCATGTCAAAAACAATGCCATATGTGTGACACAATGTATATAACTGACAGTATTAAACAGCTACAGATCATATTGAGGTGTTTAAAATGTTAAACACGATGAATATCAACGTGTGGAGCAGACTCATAATCTCTGCAGACATACAGTCATAAAGTGAAGGCTCAGACTTCAACAAGGGAACTGAACAGAAACATGTTTCAGACTCACAGTGTCCAGTTTTCTGTCTACTCGTTCTTATTGAGAAAAATAAGCATGTGAACGTGGTCAGGTGTCAGCCAGGAGCGCAACTGGGTCAGAATCAGTCCGCTGTGAGCAACACCTTCAGTCAGCTGATTCACATGAAACATGCTTTAAACTTCAAACACCTCCCTGATAGCTGAACCAAATATGAGACCACATGATGTTTGTTCCACGTGATAGAAAATCCAAACAACAAAATGTGTTCCAGTAAGTTCTTAACAATCAATTAATCCATACTCCATTCATTGTTGAGATCCCTAATTGGGGCATGGACTACGTCAAACTAGCCCCCAACTGAAGCCTTTTTAAAAATATATAAATTTGACTTCTAGCAGTATTTAAGAAATGATCGACTTTCAAACCCTCCATGGTTGCTGATCTGTGGAAGAATTTGTTCAAATAGATTTGCATGAGTAATACAAATCCTTTAGCTACAATGGTACAGAGGCTGCAGTGTCTGTGGCTTTGGTCTTGCTGCATGTCTTCCCCTGCTCTTCACTGCACATGTTCTCTGTGCCTCTCTCCTCAGCTGTACAATCTAACAAACGGTTGGTCTTAAGTTCTTGTATCCTGCACTCTGGTAGTTCACTAAGCCTCTCAAAATGTCTGTGACATCATTTACCCGCAATAGTACTGCTGATGAACGAGACACCTGTCTCCAGCCTGTCAGAATAATAACTTTTCTAATTATCATGTTTTTCTTGATGAACTCTTTGCGTCACCACAGAACAGAAATAAACACATCAGTAGCTTTCATCTGCTGCATGAACTGCAGTCAGTCTTAATAATAATAATAATAATAATAATAATAATAATAATAATAATAATAATAATATAACTTTAGTTGTAATCACTTTTCAATTCAAGTAACAAAGAGCTTCACAAAAACAGTAAAAATAGACGATAAAAGCAGAGAGGTAAAATGTTAAAAAATGGAATAAACTCAAAATTAAAGCTTTATAATAAAGGGTTCTTAAAGTAAAGGCCCTGTCGCCTTTAAGTTTCAGTCTTGACCTTGGAACAGCCAGCAGAGCACTGCCAGAGGATCTCAGACTTGGTCCTGGTTCATGGGGGGATAAAAGATCATAAATATAAGGAGGGGCGCGTTCATGTTGGGCCTTGAACGTGATTTGAAGTATCTTAGCTAATGTAAAGATGCTTAAATTGGGCTGCCGTGGGAACATGTTTTAGTTCTGGTGAAAAGCTGAGCTGCTGCGTTCTGTACGGTCTGAAGGCGGTGGATGGATTTCTGGTTGAGTCAGGTGTAGAGTGAATTACAGCAGTCAAGGCGGGATGAAATAAAAGCATGAATGAGTTTTTCTAACCCTCTGAATGAAATGATGGACTCTGCCTTTGGGATATTTCTGATTTCAGTCATAGCTGTTGATGACCCCACGTGGGTCTTGGCTCAACTTGATGTATATTGAGTGTTCGTATTCCACATTTCAGTCAGTGTTTGTGACTTCCTGTTGGCCACAGGTGATCTTCACTATTCAAAGTTATTTAAGTGCTGAAAAATGTCGGTCAACAGTAATAATACATAATAACACACCTCTTTTATATGCAAAGGGATAAGTGAGCTGTCGTGTGCAATGTGATATTCTAACGGTGGTGTTAAGGACAAACAGAGAAGTTTGATAACTCACCCAAAGAAAGAACTGACGAGCATCGCTCTGGTCCTGTCGTCCAGAGGGGCAGAGAGCTTCCCCTCCGTCTCGGGGATGTCTGCCGAGGCTTTCTTTGCGCTGAAGAACGCGTGGAAAAAGACGAATCTGGAAACCAAACACAACACCAGCGGATGACCCTCTCTTCATCGAACGTGGAGACTCTAACTGTCCTGAAGTACAGGGACTCTCTTACCTGGCCACGCCCATGATGAGATCCTCCTGCCTCTTCACTTGGTGGTTGTCTACGATGGAAGTGAGGCGAGCGACAATCCACTTCCTCAGACGGAAAATAGAGCTCTCTTTTCTGAGGAGACAGAAAGTCAACAGTTGTGTTTGTGTAGGTTTGACACCTGTGTCATCATGATCTGGATCCACAGAGAGGAGAATCTCACACAGATGAACATGCTGGTAAACCAGGTGAATACACTCACTGTCCTTCCTGGTTGTCCTTCTGCTTGCGGGTGCTGAAGTCCAGCAGTTTGTCCAGCTGAGGGTGTAGAAACATCTTCTTCAGCCAGTCCACGTAGTCCTGCAGAGCTGCAGGCTGAAGGTGCTGCACCACCCTCCACACTGACGGCACCACGGGGTAACCCTGGTTGGTCAGCGAGGAGAAGCTCACCATCGCCGCCAGCTGTTTGTCAGGATCCTGACAGCCCTGCAGGAAGTCTGACACGTAGACATCCATCTCTGGGGCCAGTTTGAAGCGGTCTGGTTTCTGTGAGGGGAACATGAGGGAGGAGTTACAGATACAAAAATCAGCTTTTTAAGAACATCCTTCATCCACATCCAGAGCTCAGAGCGCCTGAGTTCATCATGGCGGCAGAGCATCAGCTGGTGTTCGATATGAACTGGTTGGGAGCTCTTACCTGAGCAGACACCACGTGCTCTCCGTAGTGCATCATCACATCTCCACCCAAAACCTCCTTCAGCTGTTCTACGGACAGATGAGGCAGAGCAGCTCCCAGCAGACGGAAGCCCAGGTAACTGAACACAGACAGGTGAACACCAGAGGAGCGTGTCAGCACAGTGTATTCAAGTCAAACCAGCACAGGATGATGGTGGAGAGGAGCTCCCATTAAGAAGGAATGCCTTTGTGTATTAACCAATATAATGCTGTATAATATAATAAATGATGATTCTTTCAAACAAACAGACCCTGAATGTTGGGTTTAGTGTGTGTTCACTCACTGAGTGGGCCCCGCTGGCTCCTTAAACATGCCGTTAATGATGGCGTTATTCCAGAAGAGCTTGAAGCTGTCTTCCTTCAGAGAGAGCTTCAGGAGGTCCAGGACCACCGCAGGGAGCACACACTCCTTCTTCACTGAGCGCGCTGCCATTTTCAACACCTCTGTCAACCTGTCAGAGAACGTCATTACACACGACTCCATTTCTCACACAACTCCATTTCTCACACTGCGGCTGTTAATGAGCTGATGTAGCGAGGAAAAGAAAGTACTGTTTTTACATGATTCAAGGCTGTGCTGATGACAGGCACACCAGCTCATTAGCAGCTAACACGGTCTACCTAACATGATTAAGATGATGTGATAAAAGAAGGGGAAACAGAAACAAAGACAAATACAGTTGAAGTCGATCACAGTGTCCATACTTTGGGATGTTGTCAGCGTTGATGATGGTCGTCGAGCCCAGCAGCTTCTTCAGTTTCTTGGGTTTGAGGGTTTGTGGGAAGCGCTGCAGAGCCACCAACAGCAGCTGCAGCTGCTCCGGAGTACTGAACGCTGATGCCAGGTCGGTCTGCAGGGCGCTAAAGAGGACCTCTTCAAACACGTCCTCTGGGATCTGACGGGGAGGCGACACACGTCCAGTTAGAGAAGTTTGAATGTGTTCGGTGACTTTACAGAAATAAAATACATCTCTCAGACTTTATGAAACATCAAATCTCAGTCATGAGCTTAAAGCTGGTGTGGATGTGTTTCAGTTATGAAGCTTTGGCCTCTGTGTCAGACTCAATGAAAAACGTAACAGAGCAGCAGTCACCTCACTGAGGATGTCCATCATGGTCTTAGTGGGCAAGTCTTTCACGTGTTGTCTGTGCTGGCTGAGGCTCTGGAGGAGCTGCACACATCCCAAGACCACCTGCGGTTCCTGCAGAGACAAAAACACGACATATCACTACAGCTCACCTCACACACAACCACTCTTACATTCATTACAGGATGAAGCTGCATTCTCAGATGCATCAAAAATGCACCTTCAGGGGCAGAGATAAACCTCAGAGCCCTTATGCACCATCAAAACAGGGACTTTGTTTTAAGGAAAAACCACTCAGGTGTCCACAGGCTTAAAGTGTTATTCCCTTATATATCCACAAGAAGAACTTACGGTATTACATTATGAATGTGACATTTAATCAATTTATAAAATAAAGGACTGATGCTGTTAAAAGGCAAAACTATGACCCTGTCTATTATGTTAAATCCAAAACCAGCAAAAGAGCTAGTTTGAGGCTTCAGCAGTTGAGTCGTATAAATCAATTTAGTATCCTCTTTTTAGTGCAAAGTCCCTTTTGATGTACATTAGACTCATTTTGTGGACTCATGTGTGTTGTGCTATTAGTGGCTACTTCAGCCATTAGGCTAAAACTGAGATGAGGAGCAGAGTTAAGAGGTCAGGTGAGCTCAGTCCTCTGTAACCCCTACAGAATGAGTCCATTTGAAGAGGAGAGCTTGAAGTCCTCAGCCCCAACAAACACCAACTCATAAGACTCTACTCAGTTCCTCCTGGACTCACAAACACCTTCATACAACCTGTTCCACACTACCAGTCCAAAGTTTGGAAACACCTTCTCATTGAAGGGTTTGTATTTATTGTAATGATTGTAAACACTGTAGATTAATACTAAAGACATCAAAACTATGAAAGAACATATATGGAATTATAGAATGAACCAAAAAGTGTTAAACAAAGCAGAATCTGTTTTATATTTTAGATTCTGTAAAGTAGCCCCCTTTTTCCTTCATGACAGCTTTGCACACTCTTGGTATTCTCTCAGTCTGCTTCATGAAGTGGTCTCCTGGAATGGTTTCTAATGAACATGAGCCTTGTCAAGAGTTCATTTGTAGAATGACTTGCCTTCTTAATGTGTTTGAGACCATCAGTTGTGTTGTTCAGAGGTAGGGTTAGTACACAATGGATAGTCCTATTTGACTACTGTTGTAATCCAGATTATGGCAAAACCAGATTATTTCATAGTTTTGATGTCTTCAGTATTAATCTACAATGTTGAAAATAATTAAAATAAATAAAAACCATTGAAGGAGAAGGTGTGTCCAAACTTTTGACTGGTAGTGTATATAACAGGACTTCCCAAAGGTGTAACAGACTTTGTGTTAAAACCATGAGCTGCGGTGGGACGGCTTACTTTAGGGAGGCGGCTGGACTGCTGCAGGGCGAGGACGCCGAACATGTTTCCAAACAAAGCATTTCTGAAAAGTTTCTGAAAACAAGAGAACAACGTCACGCTCAGATTCACAGAGACCATCGTTCAGATTAAGAGACCATCATTCTGTGAAGCCAACAGAGAAAACATCGAACACACACCTTCTTCACAGTCTGCAAATTGTGCTTTTCTTTGATTCTGTCGAGTACACTCTGCAGAGAGACGTCTTCAAAGGCACCAAGCACCTGAAAAACAAAAAGCAAAAACACAGCTTATAACATTACACTAAAACCAACACATTTTAAAGGTGACATATCATACAAAATCGACTTTTTAATTGTTCTCTACCTGAAATATGTTTCCCTGGCATGTCTACAAACCCCCCGAGAATGAAAAAAATCCATTCTGCCCCTGTTCTGATTTCTCCACCTTTCTGTAAATGTGTGTGAAACCAGCCGTTTCAGACTTCAGTGTTTTTGTTACGTCACAACAATATCCGGTCTGTCACGGAGTCAGAGCTCGGAGCTTGTTCAGCCCATAGACTGTATAAAATAATACTGAATCCCTCCTCCGTTTTTCATTCCCTGCACACATGTGTGCTAACAAGGAGCTTAGGAGGGAGGCATGCTAGTTGTAGGCTGTCTTAATAAACACAAAGGTCGGTTTTACTCCCCACGTCTGCAGATTTGAAGATCTAGTGGATGATTTTTATTTGTCATGGAGAAGTGCTGGCGCTAATTAGCATAGCTACATGCTCGTAACTGTAGCTGTGTACCAAGACACACGTTGACATACTGACAAATAAAACAACAAGAAACACTAAATCTGTGACCAATGGTTCAGAAAGGTCCTGCTGCAGGCGCCTCTCCGTCAGGATCAGATTCTGGATCAGATTCAGAGGGTTGAAGTAACGCGATCTCTGAGCAGCCGTGTATATTCAGCCAACATGTAAACATTAGATCAACGTGCTGGAGAGCCGAGGCACATCCACTTCCTGAGGGGGCGTGGTCAGAGAGAAAACAGAGTGTTCTGAGGAGGACTGAAGAAGGGGTTTACAGGCATGTCAAAATCTGATTTTTTGAGCATAAACTTTAAAGACATGTTTTGGGGACCTCTTAGACCAATATATATTGATGAAAAAAGTGTGATATGTCACCTTTAATCAGAATGTGATAATCTCTCTTTTTATCTGGTTGGATTTCAGACATATAGTGACTTATTACTTAGTTTGGAATTAAGTTCATGACTTCCGCTCCTATGCTGTCGTGGCCAAAGTCCACATCTTCATGACTGAAGTCGGAGTATAGATCCTCCTGGTCAAACATTCCTCCAATACAAGTGAAAGTTGTTCAGTCAGATTCTGACTTGAGTTAAAGTCCTGGAGTACTTGATTTTAAAAATACTGAAGTATTCAAAGTACTTTTTAAAATATCTCTAAATGTATTTTCACAAAGCATGAGGTCGGTCAAGAATGCATGGGTGAACATTCTGCTCCGTTCTGTTTATCTAGAAAACATGATTTCATATGTAAAAAGTCTACCATGAAATCTAAACTAAGTTACTACAAGCACAGACAAGTTTACAATGTTCCTCTGGAATCAAAGCAGTGTGTTAGCTCCAGACCTCCACATGCTTTCTCAGGTTAGATGCTGATGTTTTGGAGGCTGTGATGAAGTTTGTGTGGTAAACAGATCAGAGATTTACAACAATACAAACAATCCTTCTTTATTTCTAAAAGCTCAAACGTGGGTTTAAAATATGGCCGTGGTGCTCAGGTAGAGAATCATCATCCTTCTCAGTCATAGCCATCATCACCACGACTAAATGAACAACTGATCTGAAGAACGTTTGATCTACGCTCAACCCAGGTACGGCTACACCACTGAGACAAACCAAACACAAGAACACCAACAGTTTACGGTCTTTGGGATCTGATTTCAGAAAAGAAGACTCATCAGCTGACTTCAAAGATGAAGTAGAGAGTAACTAGAGCACTGATAGAAATGTAGAGGAGTCAGAAGGATGAGATTTGTCTTTACATGGAATCAAAGTAAGAAGTTCCCCCCCAAAAAATAACGCTCAAGTAAAGAACAGATACTCAAACCATGAACTTAAGTACATTTACTTTGTTACTGTCCAACACGGCTCTGATGTCAGCACTTAAATCGTGAATTTATGACATAAATCAGAAGCTTAGCTGAGCATGAAGAGGAAACAGGGTGAAACTGCTCACCTGTCCTCCAGTAAACCACCTCTCCTTTAAGTTCAGAAGTGAACACATTTCATCTTTATACTCAACTCAAATACAAACTGCAGAATAAAAACAACCAGTCATGTTTTACACCACTTATTCTTGTTTAACACTTCTCTTAGAGGAGTCACAGCCATGATAATAACTATAAGGTGACACTTCAGTGCTCTTACCTGTCCCAGAGCCAGGCTGAATCCAGGTCTTGCAGCCTCACGTGTGTGTGCCAGACCATCCACCAGCCTCTTGAAGGTGTATTCCAGCTCATCTGCCTGCATTAGTGAACACAACATGAATCATAAACAATGATTCCCACTGTACACTGAACACATCTACAACATGTCATTCTAATAGGTATCACATTCAGCCACAGTCATGGTCCATGACATCACTTCATGATTTAATACTCTGAGCTGTAGTAGAGTTTAGATATGAGGATACAGTGGTAGAAGTAGTTTGTGCACAACAATGAAGATACAAAAAGAAAGGAGGATGAAAAACATCTTGAACCATATTTATATATAACAAAAATCAGAACATTAAATTTTAACTTCCCCTAATAATGGTGTCTGTGTCCTTCCCCCCTTGCTTTTTATCATGTACACAGACAGCTGTAAGGTTACCAAAGAGAGCAGCTATCTGGTAAAGTTCTCAGATGAAACAGCTCTGCTGTCTCTTCTTCAGGGTTCTGAGCCAGTCCATGGAGATACTTTATCAATGTTTGTTAAATGGTGTGATGATAACTTTCTTTACCTTAATGTCCAAAAAACTAAAGAACTGGTGATAGACTTTAGAAGGACTGGCCAGAGGCCTTCACCTGAAGCCTTCACCTGAAGCCAGCATCATTCATGGTGAAGATGTAAGAATTGTTGAATCTTCTAAGGATCTCTGAACTGTGTTCGACTCTGAATTTCAGTTTGTTCAGAACACAGAGCCGATAGTTAAACGTAATCAACAAAGGATTCACTTGCTGGGGAAGCTGAACTCTTTTAGTCTTTCGGAGGACATCCTATCTTGTTTTTATCTTTCTTTCATTGAAAGTCTTTTAACATTTTCCTTCACTTGCTGGTTGAATGGATTGTCTGTAAAGGACAGGAACAGTCTGAATCAGATAGTTAAAGTCTTCTCCAAGATTGGAGTCCAGCTGAAGGACTTGAGCTCCCTCTGGAAGAAATGTGTGGTCCAGAAAGTCAGAGGAATAATAGATCAGGCTGGCCACATTCTCTCCTCTGACTTTTCTCTTATGCCCTCTGGGTGGCGCTGTCATGCACCTCCAAGGAAAACAAATAGATACTTGAACTCATTCATCCCTTCAGCTATCAGCCTGCTAAATGCTGAGAGGTAAACTGGAACTGATTTGAGGCTTATGCTATATTTGGAGTCTCAGGTGTGTCTTACTTCTTAATTCCTCTTTGACATTGTATTTATTGTATTTAATGTATTTATTGCTGATCCTGCTGATCTGTTGGCACTGACATGTGAATGTGCTTTTGTATATGCTGCTGTGAATGTAGCATTTGTTTGTTTTTGTTCCCTAATTATTTAGACTGTTTCATTCAGGCAGGGTAAACTGTAAACAGAATTGCCCTTCTGGGATTAATAAAGTTGTCTGAACTGAACTGATTTGTTGAATTCACTGTTTTGAGTGCAGAGAGATGTCAGAGGTTTATAATGACTCAACATGAAGTAGATAACAGTAGTAGTATAATTGCATACTGCTGAGACAGAAAGCTTATGTGTAGCCTCATATATTAATGTTAAACTTTCACAATGTCGACCGACAACACAAACATATTACAATAAATGTGACAACAACAGTTACTGTAATGTTCACACATTTAAAATAACTTAATACTTCATCAATGATTTAACAAACTGATCATGACCTTTATAATAAGAATGTATGGTCCACATCCTGAGGCAGGAAACATATCTCCATGTATACAGCACTGTTACACATGTTTATTACTCTGACATGACTCAGTGAAATCAATCCTTTCACATGTTATTATTCAACTTTATTATACTTGTCTGCCAAAACTTCAAAACAGGATTTTAGTTCTGCTAAACTGTAGATAATATATGCCCATGATAACCTGTACATTGTGTGTAGCGGTCTAATTCCCCGATCAACACCATAGTAACAGTTCTGAACTAAAGGCCAGAGACTAGGATCAATAAGAGTAGTAATTAGTTTATCCGAACCGTTCCTGAAACCATGCTGGGTTCACATGCAGCCCCTCAGTGTCAGAGATCTGCTCACCTTGTTATTAGTTTTCAGGTACTGGATAAGGTCTTCTATCGCCTTCAGCCGGACCTCCTGATCCGGTTTAGCCACGTCCCAGAAGAAGTCGAGGAAGACTCGGTTCTGTTGGAGGATCCCGGTCGGCCGGACC